>NC_092147.1:0-2500 GCF_045791955.1 Oncorhynchus clarkii lewisi
CTAACCCTAACCCTAACCCTAACCCTAACCCTAACCCTAACCCTAACCCTAACCCTAACCCTAACCCTAACCCTAACCCTAACCCTAACCCTAACCCTAACCCTAACCCTAACCCTAACCCTAACCCTAACCCTAACCCTAACCCTAACCCTAACCCTAACCCTAACCCTAACCCTAACCCTAACCCTAACCCTAACCCTAACCCTAACCCTAACCCTAACCCTAACCCTAACCCTAACCCTAACCCTAACCCTAACCCTAACCCTAACCCTAACCCTAACCCTAACCCTAACCCTAACCCTAACCCTAACCCTAACCCTAACCCTAACCCTAACCCTAACCCTAACCCTAACCCTAACCCTAACCCTAACCCTAACCCTAACCCTAACCCTAACCCTAACCCTAACCCTAACCCTAACCCTAACCCTAACCCTAACCCTAACCCTAACCCTAACCCTAACCCTAACCCTAACCCTAACCCTAACCCTAACCCTAACCCTAACCCTAACCCTAACCCTAACCCTAACCCTAACCCTAACCCTAACCCTAACCCTAACCCTAACCCTAACCCTAACCCTAACCCTAACCCTAACCCTAACCCTAACCCTAACCCTAACCCTAACCCTAACCCTAACCCTAACCCTAACCCTAACCCTAACCCTAACCCTAACCCTAACCCTAACCCTAACCCTAACCCTAACCCTAACCCTAACCCTAACCCTAACCCTAACCCTAACCCTAACCCTAACCCTAACCCTAACCCTAACCCTAACCCTAACCCTAACCCTAACCCTAACCCTAACCCTAACCCTAACCCTAACCCTAACCCTAACCCTAACCCTAACCCTAACCCTAACCCTAACCCTAACCCTAACCCTAACCCTAACCCTAACCCTAACCCTAACCCTAACCCTAACCCTAACCCTAACCCTAACCCTAACCCTAACCCTAACCCTAACCCTAACCCTAACCCTAACCCTAACCCTAACCCTAACCCTAACCCTAACCCTAACCCTAACCCTAACCCTAACCCTAACCCTAACCCTAACCCTAACCCTAACCCTAACCCTAACCCTAACCCTAACCCTAACCCTAACCCTAACCCTAACCCTAACCCTAACCCTAACCCTAACCCTAACCCTAACCCTAACCCTAACCCTAACCCTAACCCTAACCCTAACCCTAACCCTAACCCTAACCCTAACCCTAACCCTAACCCTAACCCTAACCCTAACCCTAACCCTAACCCTAACCCTAACCCTAACCCTAACCCTAACCCTAACCCTAACCCTAACCCTAACCCTAACCCTAACCCTAACCCTAACCCTAACCCTAACCCTAACCCTAACCCTAACCCTAACCCTAACCCTAACCCTAACCCTAACCCTAACCCTAACCCTAACCCTAACCCTAACCCTAACCCTAACCCTAACCCTAACCCTAACCCTAACCCTAACCCTAACCCTAACCCTAACCCTAACCCTAACCCTAACCCTAACCCTAACCCTAACCCTAACCCTAACCCTAACCCTAACCCTAACCCTAACCCTAACCCTAACCCTAACCCTAACCCTAACCCTAACCCTAACCCTAACCCTAACCCTAACCCTAACCCTAACCCTAACCCTAACCCTAACCCTAACCCTAACCCTAACCCTAACCCTAACCCTAACCCTAACCCTAACCCTAACCCTAACCCTAACCCTAACCCTAACCCTAACCCTAACCCTAACCCTAACCCTAACCCTAACCCTAACCCTAACCCTAACCCTAACCCTAACCCTAACCCTAACCCTAACCCTAACCCTAACCCTAACCCTAACCCTAACCCTAACCCTAACCCTAACCCTAACCCTAACCCTAACCCTAACCCTAACCCTAACCCTAACCCTAACCCTAACCCTAACCCTAACCCTAACCCTAACCCTAACCCTAACCCTAACCCTAACCCTAACCCTAACCCTAACCCTAACCCTAACCCTAACCCTAACCCTAACCCTAACCCTAACCCTAACCCTAACCCTAACCCTAACCCTAACCCTAACCCTAACCCTAACCCTAACCCTAACCCTAACCCTAACCCTAACCCTAACCCTAACCCTAACCCTAACCCTAACCCTAACCCTAACCCTAACCCTAACCCTAACCCTAACCCTAACCCTAACCCTAACCCTAACCCTAACCCTAACCCTAACCCTAACCCTAACCCTAACCCTAACCCTAACCCTAACCCTAACCCTAACCCTAACCCTAACCCTAACCCTAACCCTAACCCTAACCCTAACCCTAACCCTAACCCTAACCCTAACCCTAACCCTAACCCTAACCCTAACCCTAACCCTAACCCTAACCCTAACCCTAACCCTAACCCTAACCCTAACCCTAACCCTAACCCTAACCCTAACCCTAACCCTAACCCTAACCCTAACCCTAACCCTAACCCTAACCCTAACCCTAACCCTAACCCTAACCCTAACCCTAACCCTAACCCTAACCCTAA
>NC_092147.1:7500-135000 GCF_045791955.1 Oncorhynchus clarkii lewisi
AAAGGACCTCCTCACCAAAGAAAGATTCAGTAGTAAGCCACCACAAGACCTCAAACCTCATAATTTCCATTTTCGACAGATAAAGTTCATTACAAATATACACAGCCACACATCAGCACCAGTACAAGAATCCTATTCATTGAACACACATAACACCATTTATATCATTACATGTACACTTTGCAATAAATAATACATTGGAGAAACCAAACACACCATAGAAACCAGACTCAAACAACACCTGTATAACATTAAAAGTGCACACCTACAAATGGAACTCATAACCCACTTCCAGGAGCACCCCATCACTCACCTTACCATATCAGGGTTACAGTCACATATAGGCTGGACCTGTGGGCAGCGAAAGAGGGTAGAACGGGAGTGGATCCAGTACCTACAGACAATAACGCCAAATGGCCTGAACGAGAGGTTTTAGAAAATGGGTTTTAACAGACAGGAAAATGGATGGAGAAGAACATGGTTTTATTCATATTGTATTTATACTCTCTATATATTTATGTTTTGTTTGGTTTTAGTTTGGCACTTCCTCTTTTAGGTTTTTCCTTTCCTTTAACTTCTTACGGACGTGGTTCCTGCACAGCAACACCTCAGCGGAAATTTCAGAGCACCACCTATAGTACTATAGTATAGTACTCGATAAATCTCAAACTTTCATTAAAACACATACGCAAGATACTCAGTTAAAGCTACACTCGTTGTGAATCTAGCCAACATGTCAGATTTGTAAAATGCTTTTCGGCGAAAGCATGAGAAGCTATTATCTGATAGCATGCACCCCCCCAAAATACCTGAACGAGACCTAAACAAAAGATTTTGCGGTAGCCGGCGCTACACAAAACGCACAAATAAAATATAAAACATTCATTACCTTTGACGAGCTTCTTTGTTGGCACTCCCATATGTCCCATAAACATCACAATTGGGTCTTTTTCCCGATTAAATCCGTCAAAGTATGCCAAAAATGTCCATTTATGAAGGCCGTCTGATCCAAGGAAAATGCACCTTTACACGACGCAACGTCACTTTTTAAAATTAACAAAGTTGCCTATAAACTTTTAGAAATCACTTCAAACGACTTTTGTAAACCAACTTTAGGTATTAATAAACGTTAATAATCGATAAAATTGATCACGGGGCGATCTGTATTCGATAGCAGCAAGTCTTGAAATCATCGTCCATTTTTTTCACTTTCATAATTTCCTGGGTGCACCCCAAGACAGGAAGTGCCTATACGTCATCCCACCAAGGATAAACGTGTATTAGTATTGGCGTTGAAGCTTTGGCGTTGTAAACGGAACCTCATCTATTTTCTATCGCCTTAGACAATTCAAAGACTGGCGGATGAATTTCTTTTTTGTGTTTTTGGTGAACAGTTTTCCCTGGGATTTTTACTCCTGAACAGGTTCTGTTATAGCCACAGACATGATTTAACCAGTTTTAGAAACGTCAGAGTGTTTTCTATACACACATACGTATTATATGCATATACTATATTCCTGGCATGAGTAGCAGGACGTTGAAATGTTGCGCGATTTGTAAAAAAAAAAAGCTGCGAAAATTCGCAGCATCCTTAACAGGTCAAAACAATAAAACCATTTAAATGCACAATATGGCATTTATGTTCATATTTAACAACACTATGGTTGAATGAATCTCTCACCACATTGACTTCTGCACTGCCACCCAGAAAAAGAGGCAACTTGGAGCTTACCTCAGTTTAATTTATGATCCTAGGAGGACATCTACGGGCCTTTTTAAGTACTACACCTATTATATTAGATCATCAGAAATGGGAGGGATAAACAGGAGATAGGCCTGTGCACCTTAAAACTAACTAGTTGAAACGAAACACAATTATATTCAAAACCTAACCCTAACCCTCCTAACCACCCTAACCCTTAACCCTAACCCCCTAACCCCTAACCCTTAACCCTAACCCAAGGGCTCAATGAGCCCCAGCTGTGGGCCAATATGGGACTAATTGGACGGGGAAGGAGAATTTGACCATAAAGCTCACCTCGTTGTCTCTTTACTCGTGAAAGGACGTTTGGCTCAATGGGTAGCGCACTTGCCTGAGAATTGGCCGGTAAGTGTTCGAGACCCGCCAGGGTCATCGCCTTTTTTTCCCCCAGCTGTGGGCCCCAGCAGTGCGCCAATATGGGACTAATTGGACGGGGAAGGAGAATTTGACCATAAAGCTCACCTCGTTGTCTCTTTACTCGTGAAAGGACGTTTGGCTCAATGGGTAGCGCACTTGCCTGAGAATTGGCCGGTAAGTGTTCGAGACCCGCCAGGGTCATCGCCTTTTTTTCCCCCAGCTGTGGGCCCCAGCAGTGCGCCAATATGGGACTAATTGGACGGGGAAGGAGAATTTGACCATAAAGCTCACCTCGTTGCCTCTTTACTCGTGAAAGGTTGTGTGGCTTAATGGGTAGCGCACTTACCTCACAATCGGACGGTCAGTGATCGAGACCCGCCTGGGTAATACATTTTTGTTTCCACAGGGGCCTGGTAAACCCAAAAAAGTCCCATAGTCCCATAGGCCAGAAAGCCACTGGCATGGCCTGGGACAAAAGCCACTACCCTGGCCTGGTACCTACATATCCCTAGCCGGGTTACATGTCTTTATCTGGGCATCAGAGGACACAAACAGGCCTCAAGGCCTTATATGACCTAACAGGGTTACATGCCTTTATCTGGGCATGAGAGGACACAGACAGGCCTCAAGGCCTTATATGACCTAACCGGGTTACATGCCTTTTTCTGGGCATGAGAGGACACAGACAGGCATAAAGGTCAGGACTCTCTCTCATGGGATGAAAGGACAGACATGCCTAAAGGCCTTACATCCCTACCCGGGTTACATGCCTCTATGTGGGCATTAGAGGACACAAACAGGCCTCAAGGCTTTATAGCCCTAACCGGGTTACATGCCTTTTATCTGGGCATGAGAGGACACAGACAGGCATAAAGGTCAGGATGAAGGGACAGACAGGCCTAAAGGCCTTACATCCCTACCCGGGTTACATGCCTCTATCTAGGCATCAGAGGACACAAACAGGCCTCAAGGCCTTATATGACCTAACCGGGTTACATGCCTTTTTCTGGGCATGAGAGGACACAAACAGGTCTAAAGGTCAGGCCTCTCTCTCATCGGATGAAGGGACAGACAGGCCTAAAGGCCTTATAGCCCTACCCGGGTTACATGCCTTCATATGGGTATGCTCCAGTTTCAACTATTCTGCCTTATTATTATTCGACCATGCTGGTCATTTATGAACATTTGAACATCTTGACCATGTTTTGTTATAATCTCCACCCGGCACAGCCAGAAGAGGACTGGCCACCCCACATAGCCTGGTTCCTCTCTAGGTTTCTTCCTAGGTTTTGGCCTTTCTAGGGAGTTTTCCTAGCCACCGTGCTTCTACACCTGCATTGCTTGCTGTTTGGGGTTTTAGGCTGGGTTTCTGTACAGCACTTTGAGATATCAGCTGATGTACGAAGGGCTATATAAATAAATTTGATTTGATTTGATTTATGAGAGGACACACACAGCTTGGCCACTCTCTCTCTGGGCCTATGGACTCTGGACTTACCCACAAGGTAATAGCTGGGATAGAGCACCTGCCCAGGACAAGGCTCAATATCCTCCCACCACCAAGCTGGGAAACATGGATCATAAGTTAGGACAAATCAGGCGCCGAAGGGTCTGGTCAAACCACTAAATCGGTCGCCGACGGAAAATGTCCAAAGTACCATGGTTCCGAGGGTCTGACATCCCTCAAAAGTGTCCGTTACTCATTTTCTATTCGGACTGAGCAATTTGACACCACCCCCGTCTCTCTAGGACATGGAAGTCTTGTTGTCAAAAACCAGGTTTCTGATTTCGCGCCGGTACCTGTCTGGTCGACCCACCACTGAGTGTGTCATCAACAAACAGGCCAAATTATCGACATAAACCCAGAACCTCCCAGGGCTTCTGTGCGTCCCACCATTGGGGGTCAAATTCAGCCAAAACGTGAATAAATCAAAAAGTACACCTTCAATCTGGATGGGGTTTTTTTTGCACGAAAGGGCACATATAGACGAGCATTTCCATTGAATTAAAACCGTTTTTGTATAAAACATTTTGATAGGAAATCGTGTTTCAAGTTTTGGGAAAAAAGTTAATGTTACAGGGCACATAGGTGCCTGTGGATGCGAAATCCACAGGCACCTACAGTGCCTTGCGAAAGTATTCGGCCCCCTTGAACTTTGAGAACTTTTGCCACATTTCAGGCTTCAAACATAAAGATATAAAACTGTATTTTTTTGTGAAGAATCAACAACAAGTGGGACACAATCATGAAGTGGAACAACATTTATTGGATATTTCAAACTTTTTAACAATTCAAAAACGGAAAAATTGGGCGTGCAAAATTATTCAGCCCCCTTAAGTTAATACTTTGTAGCGCCACCTTTTGCTGTGATTACAGCTGTAAGTCGCTTGGGGTATGTCTCTATCAGTTTTGCACATCGAGAGACTGAAATTTTTTCCCATTCCCGTTCACAAATGCTCTCCATCCAACCTCACTGAGCTCGAGCTGTTTTGCAAGGAGGAATGGGAAAAAATGTCAGTCTCTCGATGTGGAAAACTGATAGAGACATACCCCAAGCGACTTACAGCTGTAATCGCAGCAAAAGGTGGCGCTACAAAGTATTAACTTTAGGGGGCTGAATAATTTTGCACGCCCAATTTTTCAGTTTTTGATTTGTTAAAAAAAGTTTGAAATATCCAATAAATGTCGTTCCACTTCATGATTGTGTCCCACTTGTTGTTGATTCTTCACAAAAAAATACAGTTTTATATCTTTATGTTTGAAGCCTAAAATGTGGCAAAAGGTCGCAAAGTTCAAGGGGGCCGAATACTTTCGCAAGGCACTGTATGTCCCACTTTTCACAGCCGTGCACCTGGTGATTGAAAATCGGCACCTGGAAACCCAAAATTACGGTTCTAAATGCACTTACCGGTGTTCCAGATGTTCATGCCCACTATGTGAGCACCCTACTACGGCCCTCTATCCATGGGGGGGCCATCCTGAGTGCTTTATGGACGGTTTAAAATATTCTGATGGATGCGGATTGTGATATACATCCGTGCAACTGGTGATTGAAAATAGGCACCGGGTAACCCAAAAATATAATTACGGTTCTAAATGCACTTACCGGTGTTCCAGATATTCATGCCCACTATGTGAGCACCCTACTACGGCCCTCTATCCATGGGGGACCATCCTGAGTGCTTTATGGACGGTTTAAAATATTCTGATGAATGCAGATTGTGATATACATCCGTGCAACTGGTGATTGAAAATAGGCACCCCTAACCCAAAAATAAAAATATGGTTCTAAATACATTTACCTGGACTCCTAATATTACTTCCCACTATGAAGCCCCACTACTGGGGAAAATTCACTGGAGGGCGCCAAAGGTACATCTATTTTAGAATCCTCCATAGATGTACCTTTGGCGCCCTCCAGTGAATTTTCCCCAGTAGTGGGGCTTCATAGTGGGCAGTAATATTAGGAAACCAGTTAAATGTATTTAGAACCATATTTTTATTTTGGGGTTAGGGGTGCCTATTTTCAATCACCAGTTGCACATGAAACATAGTGTTATTTTTGAAAAGTTTGGACTTAGTAAATTTTCACAACTATGGAGGATTCTAAAATAGTTGTGAAAATGTACTAAGTCCAAACTTTTCAAAAATAACACTATGTTTCATGTGCAACTGGTGATTGAAAATAGGCACCTGCTAACCCAAAATGAAACACATTTTTTATCATTTTAATGCATAATGACACAAATACAAGGGTGAATTTCAAACAAATGTGCTTTATTTAATCAGTTAATCATGGATTGATTTGTCCCTCAATCAGTGTCCGGGCCCGGCTGGCATTTTTGGGCAAATTATGGTACCGGTAGTGCCGTGCCTGCGTTTCCAGAGAGTGACACATATGGTCAGCCACAGTTCCCCGGTCTGTAACCGAGCTTTGGTTAAAGTTCAATGTGGCAACACTGCGTCAAATTGTACCGAAGGTCACTTTACTTCCAATGCCAAACTCTGCAAAGATTTGCCCCACATACTCACACAGATTACCGTACCGCAGGATGTGAAAAAGAAGAGTTCTGTGTCTGAGGTCATTCCACTGAGATGAGGCCTGATTTGATGGAATTGTTTAAGCCAAGTGTATTCCTCCTGACATAGAACAATTCTGCAAGCTATTGTTTGTTTTGTGGCTCGCTACACACATCTGATAACCCCCACCTTCCGAGGTTACTTCAGTGAAATCACTCTCACTAAACATGGTGCCTGGGGATCGTCGAGTGCCAATAAATATGGCCAGCCGGCTGGACATGAGAGCTGCAAACCTACGCCTGTCAGAGCAGGTGGCACGGACCTCCAGCCTACTGAGAACTGAAGGAATGGCTTGATTGCTTAGCTCAACAAAGCGTTTTAACTCTGCAGCGCTGAGCACCTCGTCCCTGCAGCATTGGCGGAATTTTGCCCTATGCGTTGCCTAGCTCTGCCGCGAGTCCCTGTCCATCTTCGCCAAGCAGAGTAACATCTTTCGAATTCCAACGACCTTAGCTTGCATACCATTTGGCCGGAACTGAATAAGATAATTCAGGACTTCGAACATCGGCTCGGTACATTTTTCATTTTTAACGTGGATGGTGCCAAACCACGGTCATCACATTGACCATACCACTCAGACACACGTCTGTAGTTATCATCGGCCTTGCCCTCTGACATAATGCGGAGGAATTCCCGTACTCGGGATATACTGGTGTGACTATTGTCAATTCGTTTAACTGAAGGGTGTATACCCGTAATATAGTGTTCATATTGAGTCAAAATTGCATTACTGCCAACCTCAATTCTGGATGGCACGCCGCCGTCTTCATCACTCTCGCTCTCCGTGGAAGTCGCCACGACACAGCCTTGCTCCCTCGGATCCGAGCACAGTTCACTACCGACCTGACTGATTGGCTGCACCGCCGCCGACGCACCTGCCGTCTGATCACCCTCGTTCACCAGCTGCTGCTCACCCTCGTCCACCAGCTGCTGCTCCACGGACAACTCACTTTCAAAACACTGCAAAATCACAGGGTCCTCCGGCGGCGGTTCAACACCGTTGTCAGGCTGCATATACTGCCCTGATTCGGGCTGCTGTCTCTCAGTCGAAAACCGGCTAAATTGCATAGCATTCGTCCATTCCATAGTACCGGACTTAAGTGCATGTACAGACTTGCAATGTCGGTCTAGCCGCACAATATTCTGTTTACAACAAAGCCCGCAGTCGCGTCTTGGTCTGCTGCTCATTGCTTCTCTCTCCTGCCTTCCTCCGTGTCTCTTTGTTTGCTCCAACAAACAACCTAACCCTAACCCTAACCCCTAACCCTAACCCTTTACTCACTTTTTTTCTCTTCCACGATGTTATTCCTCACTCCTACAGTGTCCATCACAATTACATGCACATTGACATTTATGCAAATTAGGTGATGACATCATTTAGCAACTTCTAGCGACTTTTAGGACAGCCAATAGCTACTTTCCTTTCTGAGGTGTTGGCAACACTGCTAACTTTAAACATCGTCTATCTGAGCAGCTAACTGATCGCTGCAGCTGTACATAGCCCAAATGTAAACTGCCTACTCAATCTACCTACCTCATCCCCATATTGTTTTTATTTATTTTCTGCTTTTTGCACACCAGTATTTCTACTTGCACATCATCTGCTCATCTATCACTCCAGTGTTCATTTGCTAAATTGTAATCACTTTGCTACTATGGCCTATTTATTGCCTTACCTCCATTTGCACGCACTGTATATAGACTTTCTTTTTTCTTCTTCTATTGTGTTATTGACTGTACGCTTGTTTATTCCATCTGTAACTCTGTGT
Source organism: Oncorhynchus clarkii lewisi (assembly GCF_045791955.1). Taxonomy (NCBI): domain Eukaryota; kingdom Metazoa; phylum Chordata; class Actinopteri; order Salmoniformes; family Salmonidae; genus Oncorhynchus; species Oncorhynchus clarkii. Next base: position 15,470 of record NC_092147.1, read on the forward strand.
TGTTGTTTGTGTTGCGCTGCTTTGCTTTATCTTGGCCAGGTCGCAGTTGTAAATGAAAACTTGTTCTCAACTAGCTTACCTGGTTAAATAAAGGTGAAATTAAAAAAATATATATATTTTTTTTCCATTCCCAGAAAGGGGATGTAGCTCAGTGGTAGAGTGCATGCTTTGCATGTCTGGGTTCAATCCCCAGCTACTCCCTTAAAACTTTTGCAATGACCCATCTCCAACTTTCCAGAATGTTGAAATTCTCAGCAGGTAACAGATGTGCTGAATCATTTTCTCTTGTAATCTGAAGAACGTGTTCAACCCCTGTTTGTACATTTATAGAACAGAAGTGGCATGGTTGCCAACTTCAATTGCATCATTTTCAAAAACTGAAGTTCATGGGTTCGATGACTGTCCATACTTGTATTAAAAATTGCTGCTATCATTTCATTGTAGTTTCAATGGAGTGGTGTATATAAAAAGTACATTGTGTTAATATTGCATTTTATCTGCAAATAATATGGGATGGAACCTCAGAGGGGGAGTGCATGCTATTTATGTATGAGGTCCTTTGTTCAATCCCAAGGTTCTCCACTGAGTTTATTTGTGTGCCAAATTCACATTACACAACTACTACTTTCCAGAATATTGATAAATATTTTGCAGCATAGTGGTGGCCAAGCGGTAAGGCGTTGGTTTTGTAAACCGAAGATCATGGGTTCAAATCCCATCTGTACCTTACTGAAAAGTAGCTGGTACCGTGGAGAGGTTCTTTCACTGGAGGACTTTGAAGAAAAAGCAAATTGTCTCAAAATGGCAACCCAGCTATTAAATAGTAAGGGGATGTGTCTCTACTGTAGAGCTAATACTTGAAATGTATGCGGTCTGAAATTAATCCCCAAATTCTCTGATGAGTATATTTAGTTAAATGAGCTTTTGTACAACTCCCACTTTCCAGAATGTTGACATTTTAAGAAGGAAATAGATGTGATGAGTCATCTGTTTTTGTAAACTGAAGCACATGGGTTCAATCCTTGTTCAACGTTTATGGAAGCTAGCTGATATTATGGAATTGTACTTTCATTAGAACAGTGTAAAGAAAAGGTAAATTGTATTGATAAGGCCACTGCGACCTGTATGCTCTAGTCGGCTGGCCCTCGCTACATATTCGTCGCCAGAACCACTGGCTCCAGGTCATGTTTTTAGTCTATGCTAGGTAAAGCTCCGCCTTATCTCAGCTCACTGGTCACGATAACAACACCCACCCGTAGCACGCGCTCCAGCAGGTGGGTATATCTCACTGGTCATCCCCAAACCAACACCTCTTTGGCCGCCTTTCCTTCCAGTTCTCTGCTGCCAATGACTGGAACGAATTGCAAAAATCGCTGAAGCTGGAGACATATTTCCCTCACTAACTTTCAGTGTTGCCAACTTAGCGACTTAGTCGCTGTATTTAGCAAGTATTCAGACCCCTCTAGCGACATATTTTCAAATAAGCAACTAGTGACAAATCTAGACACTTTTTCTGGTGTTATTGGAGACTTTTGTAGACTCTGACGTGAAAGCACGTATCATTCTTACTCTTCTCAATGAGCAGCGGGTGCTGGCGTGGGCCCCATCCCCATGCCAGAACACTCACAGGCGGCCCAGTCCTCGCGCAGCAGTCCCTCCCATCTGCAGTCAGAGCAGAAGATGTTCCACCCCTGCGCGTCCAGACTGCAAATGAATCGCACATGCGGGAAGCCGCCGCTGGCTGATCCCGCCCCTGGTTTACATAAAAATAAATTAACCTGAATTAGAGTCAGACTAGTTACCGTAATTTTCTCACGTTGCCATTGATAGTTTTTTCTATTGTCTCTTTTTGGTCCATTTAGATTGTTAATGTAGATTGTATACCATTTCTTTTTTTTTAAATGTTAAGGTTAAAAATGTTATATGTTTTACTGTGACTTGTTATAGGCTCCTAAGTGGACCATAAGGTTAAAAATAAAACCAAATTAAGAAAACTAAACTGAATAACACAAAACCAAGAATAAAATAAAACATGTAATGAAAAACTAAGTAGCTCCGCCAGGTATCTCTTTTGGGTCACTTTTTCCGGTCCCAAGCCCGCCGGATAAAGGAGGAGGGTTGGAATTGTGACATAAAAAATAACAAGAATCGACAGAGGAAAGTTCATTTGTAGTTCTGAACATATTTAGTTTTTTTTTTACTCACTTTTTGTCTCTCACACGATTTTATTCCTCACTCTTACAGTGTCCATCACAATTACATGCACATGGCCAATTATGCAAATTAGGTCATGATGACATCATTTAGCAACTCTAGCGACTTTTAGGACAGCCAATAGCTACTTTCCTTGCTGAGGTATTGGCAACACTGCTAACTTTAAACATCAGCTATCTGAGCAGCTAACTGATCACTGCAGCTGTACATAGCCCAAATGTAAACAGCCTACCCAATCTACCTACCTCATCCCCATATTGTTTTTATTTACTTTCTGCTCTTTGTACACCAGTATTTCTACTTGCACATCATCTGCTCATCTATCACTCCAGTGTTCATTTGCTAAATTGTAATTACTTCGCTACTATGGCCTATTTATTGCCCTACCTCCATTTGCACGCACTGTATATAGACGTTCTTTTTTTTCTTCTATTGTGTTATTGACTGTACTCTTTATTATTCCATCTGTAACTCTGTGTTGTTGTTTGGGTTGCGCTGCTTTGCTTTATCTTGGTTAGGTCGCAGTTGTAAATGAAAACTTGTTCTCAACTCGCTTACCTGGTTAAATAAAGGTGAAATGAAAAAATAAGAAACATTTAATTATATTATAATAGAGACAGTAGATCTAGCTGGTCTGTCATAATAGAATAGAGACAGTAGATCTAGCTGGTCTGTCATATTATAATAGAGACAGTAGATCTAGCTGGTCTGTCATAATATAATAGAGACAGTAGATCTAGCTGGTCTGTCTTAATATAATTTAGACAGTAGATCTAGCTGGTCTGTCATAATTGAATATAGACAGTAGATCTAGCTGGACTGTCACATTATAATAGAGACAGTAGATCTAGCTGGTCTGTCATAATATAATAGAGACAGTAGATCTAGCTGGTCTGTCATAATATAATAGAGACAGTAGATCTAGCTGGTCTGTCATAAAATAATAGAGACAGTAGATCTAGCTGGTTTGTCATAATATAATAGACAGTAGATCTAGCTGGTCTCATAATATAATAGAGACAGTAGATCTAGCTGGTCTGTCATAATATAATAGAGACAGTAGATCTAGCTGGTCTGTCATAATATAATAGAGACAGTAGATCTAGCTGGTCTGTCATAAAATAATAGAGACAGTAGATCTAGCTGGTTTGTCATAATATAATAGACAGTAGATCTAGCTGGTCTCATAATATAATAGAGACAGTAGATCTAGCTGGTCTGTCATAATATAATAGAGACAGTAGATCTAGCTGGTCTGTCATAATATAATAGAGACAGTAGATCTAGCTGCTCTGTCATATAATAGAGACAGTAGATCTAGCTGGGCTGTCACTGCTCAAAAAAATAAAGGGAACACTTAAACAACACAATGTAACTACAAGTCAATCACACTTCTGTGAAATCAAACTGTCCACTTAGAAAGCAACACTGATTGACAATAAATTTCACATGCTGTTGTGCAAATGGAATAGACAACAGGTGGAAATTATAGGCATTTAGCAAGACACCCCCAATAAAGGAGTTGTTCTGCAGGTGGGGACCACAGACCACTTCTCAGTTCCTATGCTTCCTGGCTGATGTTTTGGTCACTTTTGAGTGCTGGCGGTGCTTTCACTCTAGTGGTAGCATGAGACAGAGTCTACAACCCACACAAGTGGCTCAGGTAGTGCAGCTCATCCACAATGGCACATCAATGCGAGATGTGGCAAGAAGATTTGCTGTGTCTGTCAGCGTAGTGTCCAGAGCATGGAGGCACTACCAGGAGACAGGCCAGTACATCAGGAGATGTGGAGGAGGCCATAGGAGGGCAACAACCCAGCAGCAGCACCGCTACCTCCGCATTTGTGCAAGGAGGAGCACTGCCAGAGCCATGCAAAATGACCTCCAGCAGGCCACAAATGTGCAAGTGTCTGCTCAAACGGTCAGAAACAGACTCCATGAGGGTGGTATAAGGGTCCGACATCCACAGGTGGGGGTTGTGCTTACAGCCCAACACCGTGCAGGACGTTTGGCATTTGCCAGAGAACACCAAGATTGGCAAATTCGCCACTGGCGCCCTGTGCTCTTCACAGATGAAAGCAGGTTCACACTGAGCACGTGACAGACGTGACAGTCTGGAGACGCCGTGTAGAACGTTCTGCTGTCTGCAACATCCTTCAGCATGACCGGTTTTGGCGGTGGGTCAGTCATGGTGTGGGGTGGCATTTCTTTGGGGGGGCCGCACAGCCCTCCATGTGCTCGCCAGAGGTAGCTTGACTGCCATTAGGTACCGAGATGAGAACCTCAGACCCCTTGTGAGACCATATGCTGGTGTGGTTGGCCCTGGGTTCCTCCTAATGCAAGACAATGTGGCTGGAGTGTGTCATCAGTTCCTGCAAGAGGAAGGCATTGATGCTATGGAATGGCCCGCCCGTTCCCCAGACCTGAATCCAATTGAGCACATCTGGGACATCATGTCTCGCTCCATCCACCAATGCCACATTGCACCACAGACTGTCCAGGAGTTGGCGGATGCTTTAGTCCAGGTCTGGGAGGAGATCCCTCAGGAGACCATCCGCCACCTAATCAGGAGCATGCCCAGGCGTTGTAGGGAGGTCATACAGGCACGTGGAGGCCACACACACTACTGAGCCTCATTTTGACTTGTTTTAAGGACATTACATCAGATATGGATCAGACTGTAGTGTGGTTTTCCACTTTGATTTTGAGTGTGACTCCAAATCCAGACCTCCATGGGTTGATAAATTTGATTTCCATTGATGATTTGTGTGTGATTTTGTTGTCAGCACATTCAACTATGTAAAGAAAAAACTATTTAATAAGAATATTTCATTCATTCAGATCTAGGATGTGTTATTTTAGTGTCCCTTTATTTTTTTGAGCAGTGTATAATAGAGACAGTAGATCTAGCTGGTCTGTCATAATATAATAGAGACAGTAGATCTAGCTGGTCTGTCATAATGTAATAGAGACAGTCGATCGAGCTGGTCTGTCATAATATAATAGAGACAGTAGATCTAGCTGGTCTGTCATAATATAATAGGGGTCGGCAAGGTAGCCTAGTGGTTAGAGCATTAGGCTAGTAACCGAAAGGTTGAAAGTAGATCTAGCTGGTCTGTCATAATATAAAATCAAATCAAAATCAAATCAAATGTATTTATACAGCCCTTCGTACATCAGCTGATATCTCAAAGTGCTGTACAGAAACCCAGCCTAAAACTCCAAACAGCAAGCAATGCAGGTGTAGAAGCACGGTGGCTAGGAAAAACTCCCTAGAAAGGCCAAAACCTAGGAAGAAACCTAGAGAGGAACCAGGCTATGTGGGGTGGCCAGTCCTCTTCTGGCTGTGCCGGGTGGAGATTATAACAGAACATGGCCATGATGTTCAAATGTTCATAAATGACCAGCATGGTCGAATAACAATAAGGCAGAACAGTTGAAACTGGAGCAGCAGCACGGCCAGGTGGACTGGGGACAGCAAGGAGTCATCATGTCAGGTAGTCCTGCGGCATGGTCCTAGGGCTCAGGTCCTCCGAGAGAGAGAAAGAAAGAGAGAATGAGAGAATTAGAGAGAGCACACTTAAATTCACACAGGACACCGAATAGGACAGGAGAAGTACTCCAGATATAACAAACTGACCCTAGCCCCCCGACACATAAACTACTGCAGCATAAATACTGGAGGCTGAGACAGGAGGGGTCAGGAGACACTGTGGCCCCATCCGAGGACACCCCCGGACAGAGCCAAACAGGAAGGATATAACCCCACCCACTTTGCCAAAGCACAGCCCCCACACCACTAGAGGGATATCGTCAACCACCAACTTACCATCCTGAGACAAGGCTGAGTATAGCCCACAAAGGTCTCCGCCAAGGCACAACCCAAGGGGGGGCGCCAACCCAGACAGGATGATCACATCAGTGACTCAACCCACTCAGGTGACGCACCCCTCCCAGGGATGGTATGAGAGAGCCCCAGTAAGCCAGTGACTCAGCCCCTGTAATAGGAGAGGCAGAGAATCCCAGTGGAAAGAGGGGAACGGGCCAGGCAGAGACAGCAAGGGCGGTTCGTTGCTCCAGAGCCTTTCCGTTCACCTTCCCACTCCTGGGCCAGACTACACTCAATCATATGACCCACTGAAGAGATGAGTCTTCAGTAAGGACTTAAAGGTTGAGACCGAGTTTGCGTCTCTGACATGGGTAGGCAGACCGTTCCATAAAAATGGAGCTCTATAGGAGAAAGCCCTGCTTCCAGCTGTTTGCTTAGAAATTCTAGGGATAATTAGGAAGCCTGCGTCTTGTGACCGTAGCGTACGTGTAGGTATGTACGGCAGGACCAAATCAGAGAGATAGGTAGGAGCAAGCCCATGTAATGCTTTGTAGGTTAGCAGTAAAACCTTGAAATCAGCCCTTGCTTTGACAGGAAGCCAGTGTAGGGAGGCTAGCACTGGAATAATATGATCACATTTTTTGGTTCTAGTCAGGATTCTAGCAGCCGTATTTAGCACTAACTGAAGTTTATTTAGTGCTTTATCCGGGTAGCCTGAAAGTAGAGCATTGCAGTAGTCTAACCTAGAAGTGACAAAAGCATGGATACATTTTTCTGCATCATTTTTGGACAGAACGTTTCTGATTTTTGCAATGTTACGTAGATGGAAAAAAGCGGTCCTTGAAATGGTCTTGATATGTTCTTCAAAAGAGAGATCAGGGTCCAGAGTAACGCCGAGGTCCTTCACAGTGTTATTTGAGACGACTGTACAACCATCAAGATTAATTGTCAGATTCAACAGAAGATCTTTGTTTCTTGGGACCTAGAACAAGCACATCTGTTTAAAAGTAGTTTAAAAGTAGAAAGTTTGCAGCCATCCACTTCCTTATGTCTGAAACACATGCTTCTAGCGAGGGCAATTTTGGGGCTTCACCATGTTTCATTGAAATGTACAGCTGTGTGTCATCCGCATAGCAGTGAAAGTTAACATTATGTTTTCGAATGACATCCCCAAGAGGTAAAATATATAGTGAAAACAATAGTGGTCCTAAAACGGAACCTTGAGGAACACCGAAATTTACAGTTGATTTGTCAGAGGACAAACCATTCACAGAGAAAACTGATATCTTTCCGACAGATCTAAACCAGGCCAGAACTTGTCCGTGTAGACCAATTTGGGTTTCCAATCTCTCCAAAAGAATGTGGTGATCGATGGTATCAAAAGCAGCACTAAGGTCTAGGAGCACGAGGACAGATGCAGAGCCTTGGTCTGATGCCATTAAAAGGTAATTTACCACCTTCACAAGTGCAGTCTCAGTGCTATGATGGGGTCTTAAACCAGACCAAAGCATTTCGTATACATTGTTTGTCTTCAGGAAGGCAGTGAGTTGCTGCGCAACAGCCTTTTCTAAAATTTTTGAGAGGAATGGAAGATTCAATATAGGCCGATAGTTTTTTATATTTTCTGGGTCAAGGTTTGGCTTTTTCAAGAGAGGCTTTATTACTGCCACATTTAGTGAGTTTGGTACACATCCGGTGGATAGAGAGCCGTTTATTATGTTCAACATAGGAGGGCCAAGCACAGGAAGCAGCTCTTTCAGTAGTTTAGTTGGAATAGTATGCAGCTTGAAGGTTTAGAGGCCATGATTATTTTCATCATTGTGTCAAGAGATATACACTTGAGCGTCTCTCTTAATCCTAGGTCCTGGCAGAGTTGTGCAGACTCAGGACAACTGAGCTTTGAAGGAATACGCAGATATAAAGAGGAGTTCGTAATTTGCTTTCTAATAATCATGATCTTTTCCTCAAAGAAGTTCATGAATTTATCACTGCTAAAGTGAAAGCCATCCTCTCTTGGGGAATGCTGCTTTTTAATATAATATAATATAATATAATAGAGACATAATATAATAGAGACATAGAGACTGTAGATCTAGCTGGTCTGTTATAATATAATAGCGACAGTAGATCTAGCTGGTCTGTCATAATATAATAGAGACAGTAGATCTAGCTGGTCTGTTATAATATAATAGGAGGCAGCAGGGTAGCCTAGTGGTTAGAGCGTTGGGCTAGTAACTGAAAGGTTGCAAGTTTGAATCCCCAAGCTGACAAGGTACAAATCTGTTGTTCTGCTCCTGAACAAGGCAGTTAACTCACTAAGAACTTGTTCTTAACCTCTCTGTGCACCAAACCCGTTAGCGGGATTAAATTCGACAACATACGGTGATCGTTACATAAATAGTCATATTAAACATTCATGGAAATACAAGTGTCTCACATGATTCGAAAGCCTAGAATCTTGCTAATCCAACTGCGTTGTCAGATTTAAAAAATGATTTCTTGCGAAAGAATACGCTGCGATTATCTGAGCACAGACCCCCATATAAAACTACTTATTCAACCAGCGCTTGCGTAACAAAATCACAGATTGCATTGAAATAAATCGTTTACCTTTGAAGATCTTGCTCTGGTTGCAATCCCAAGGCTCATTGTTACACAATGAATGGTATTTTGTTCGGTAAAATCATTTTTTTTATAGCCAAAAAATCATTCGCAAGGAGATTCCTGCAAAAATATTATTTGAAGATTATTTGAATCATTCGCAAGGAGATTCCTGCAAAAATATTATTTGAAGATGAATTTTGTGAACGCTTATCTCGTTGAATTTCGTGTCATTCAATTTTCAACGTAACATCCAACGTAAAATAGACAGACTTTCCCTGACTTTATCCAGTCATGTTTGGTTTCCTTGCAATCAACTGTTTGTTTGTAACACAACCCAACTTGATGGGTCATTTTGCGGGACGTATTGACCCGGAAAAAACGATTGGAAGACAACAAGTGACGAGCCCATTGTGCACCAATTTTCTGACCACTGTCTCGTTGATTGACTGTATTTTAACCCAATGACCACTGATCATCTTGAAATCTAGCTGGGTAGATAGCCAATGGGCAGAGGTAAACAACAATATCGAATGGTTCTTTGTTGTAAGACAAACCTTTCCATTGAATGCTGGCGTAAGGACCGTTCTTTTGCCATTGCCAAATCAACCGTGAAGGAGCAAAGCTTATTACGCACAGCAGTATTTCGGTGACTTGCATCTTCAGCTGTTTATTTATCCAACGTCATGGCGAATAAGTCAAGGAAAGCTAATTCTAAGACTAGATATACGAATGTACAAACAATTTTAGAGGAAATTCATCGTGAAAGTGAGACAGATCTGCTTTTTGAAAACTCAATTTTGAAGACTCTGAAACTGAGGCATATTTTTTTAACAGAAAGGTCATTGTTTTGGACTGGTAAGTTGCTCTCATGCTAATGCCGTTGTTTGAAATTAATATAAAATATTATTTGTGATTGTTTTTACATTTTATTCGCAATATATGAAGATGTAATGAAATGGTTAAAGTACACGTTAGCTAGTCATTGTGAGTGAGGGTATGTTTGTTTGTATGAGAACGACCATAGCCTGCAATAACCATAACCATAGCCTGCGTGTGTGTGTGTGTGTGTGTGTGTGTGTGTGTGTGTGTGTGTGTGTGTGTGTGTGTATATATGATATACACTGCTCAAAAAATAAAGGGAACACTAAAATAACATCCTAGATCTGAATGAATGAAATATTCTTATTAAATACTTTCCTCTTTACATAGTTGAATGTGCGGACAACAAAATCACACAAAAATGATCAATGGAAATGTTATTATCAACCCATGGAGGTCTGGATTTAGAGTCACACTTAAAATTAAAGTGGAAAACCACACTACAGGCTGATCCAACTTTGATGTAATGTCCTTAAAACAAGTCAAAATGAGGCTCAGTAGTGTATGTGGCCTCCACGTGCCTGTATGACCTCCCTACAACGCCTGGGCATGCTCCTGATGAGGTGGCGGATGGTCTCCTGAGGGATCTCCTCCCAGACCTGGACTAAAGCATCCGCCAACTCCTGGACAGTCTGTGGTGCAACGTGGCGTTGGTGGATGGAGCGAGACATGATGTCCCAGAAGTGCTCAATTGGATTCAAGTCTGGGGAACGGGCGGGCCAGTCCATAGCATCAAAGCCTTCCTCTTGCAGGAACTGCTGACACACTCCAGCCACGAGGTCTAGCATTGTCTTGCATTAGGAGGAACCCAGGGCCAACCGCACCAGCATATGGTCTCACAAGGGGTCTGAGGATCTCATCTCAGTACCTAATGGCAGTCAGGCTACCTCTGGCGAGCACATGCACCCAAAGAAATGCCACCCCACACCATGACTGACCCACCACCAAACCGGTCATGCTGGAGGATGTTGCAGGCAGCAGGATGTTCTCCACGGCGTCTCTAGACTCTGTCACGTCTGTCACATGTGCTCAGTGTGAACCTGCTTTCATCTGTGAAGAGCACAGGGCGCCAGTGGCGAATTTGCCAATCTTGGTGTTCTCTGGCAAATCAGTGTTGCTTCATCAGTGGACAGTTTGATTTCACAGAAGTGTGATTGACTTGGAGTTACATTGTGTTGTTTAAGTTAATTTTTTTGAGCACTGTATATAAAAATGGTATGGTGTAGAATGTGTAGAATGCGTAGAATGCAAACCCATACATCTCAACACAGCCAGCATGCTTCCTCCAATCAGTCTACATTAGAGGGAGCATGATCTACCAGCTGCTGCTCCACCCCACCCCCACATGAAATAGCCTATTTGAGGCATTCCCACAACAATGGCCAAAGTGAAATGGAACAGCACTTTATGTTCGCTATTTATATGTATGTATGTTTATTATACCTGCTTTTACATTTTATTTGCAATATATAAAGATGTAATGGGTAAAGTACACGTTAGCTAGTCATTGTGAGTGAGGGTCTGTTTGTTTGTATGAGAACGACCATAGCCTATTAGAGTGTATATATATTTTTATTTAATTTTATTTAACTTGGCAAGTCAGTTAAGAACAAATTCTTATTTTCAATGATGGCCTAGGAACAGTGGGTCAACTGCCTGTTCAGGGGCAGAACAACAGAGTTGTACCTTGTCAGCTCGGGGATATGAACTTGCAACCTTTCGGTTACTAGCCCAATGCTTTAACAACTAGGCTACCCTGCCGTCCCGAACATCTATATAGATATAGATATACATATATACAGTGAGGCAAAAAAGTATTTAGTCAGCCACCAATTGTGCAAGTTCTCCCACTTAAAAAGATGAGAGAGGCCTGTAATTTTCATCATAGGTACACTTCAACGATGACAGACAAAATGAGAAAGAAAAAAATCCAGAAAATCACATTGTAGGATTTTTAATGAATTTATTTGCAAATTATGGTGGAAAATAAGTATTTGGTCACCTACAAACAAGCAAGATTTCTGGCTCTAGCAGACCTGTAGCTTCTTCTTTAAGAGGCTCTTCTGTCCTCCACTCGTTACCTGTATTAATGGCACCTGTTTGAACTTGTTATCAGTATAAAATACACCTGTCCACAACCTCAAGCAGTCACACTCCAAACTCCACTATGGCCAAGACCAAAGAGCTGTCAAAGGACACCAGAAACAAAATGGTAGACCTGCACCAGGCTGGGAAGACTGAATCTGCAATAGGTAAGCAGCTTGGTTTGAAGAAATCAACTGTGGGAGCAATTATTAGGAAATGGAAGACATACAAGACCACTGATAATCTCCCTCGATCTGGGGCTCCACGCAAGATCTCACCCCGTGGGGTCAAAATGATCACAAGAACGGTGAGTAAAAATCCCAGAACCACACGGGGGGACCTAGTGAATGACCTGCAGAGATCTGGGACCAAAGTAACAAAGCCTACCATCAGCAAGGGCATTGAAGATGAAACGTGGCTGGGTCTTTCAAATCAAATCAAATCAAATTTATTTATATAGCCCTTCGTACATCAGCTGATATCTCAAAGTGCTGTACAGAAACCCAGCCTAAAACTCCAAACAGCAAGCAATGCAGGTGTAGAAGCACGGTGGCTAGGAAAAACTCCCTAGAAAGGCCAAAACCTAGGAAGAAACCTAGAGAGGAACCAGGCTATGTGGGGTGGCCAGTCCTCTTCTGGCTGTGCCGGGTGGAGATTATAACAGAACATGGCCATGATGTTCAAATGTTCATAAATGACCAGCATGGTCGAATAACAATAAGGCAGAACAGTTGAAACTGGAGCAGCAGCACGGCCAGGTGGACTGGGGACAGCAAGGAGTCATCATGTCAGGTAGTCCTGCGGCATGGTCCTAGGGCTCAGGTCCTCCGAGAGAGAGAAAGAAAGAGAGAATGAGAGAATTAGAGAGAGCACACTTAAATTCACACAGGACACCGAATAGGACAGGAGAAGTACTCCAGATATAACAAACTGACCCTAGCCCCCCGACACATAAACTACTGCAGCATAAATACTGGAGGCTGAGACAGGAGGGGTCAGGAGACACTGTGGCCCCATCCGAGGACACCCCCGGACAGAGCCAAACAGGAAGGATATAACCCCACCCACTTTGCCAAAGCACAGCCCCCACACCACTAGAGGGATATCGTCAACCACCAACTTACCATCCTGAGACAAGGCTGAGTATAGCCCACAAAGGTCTCCGCCAAGGCACAACCCAAGGGGGGGCGCCAACCCAGACAGGATGATCACATCAGTGACTCAACCCACTCAGGTGACGCACCCCTCCCAGGGATGGTATGAGAGAGCCCCAGTAAGCCAGTGACTCAGCCCCTGTAATAGGAGAGGCAGAGAATCCCAGTGGAAAGAGGGGAACGGGCCAGGCAGAGACAGCAAGGGCGGTTCGTTGCTCCAGAGCCTTTCCGTTCACCTTCCCACTCCTGGGCCAGACTACACTCAATCATATGACCCACTGAAGAGATGAGTCTTCAGTAAGGACTTAAAGGTTGAGACCGAGTTTGCGTCTCTGACATGGGTAGGCAGACCGTTCCATAAAAATGGAGCTCTATAGGAGAAAGCCCTGCTTCCAGCTATTTGCTTAGAAATTCTAGGGATAATTAGGAAGCCTGCGTCTTGTGACCGTAGCGTACGTGTAGGTATGTACGGCAGGACCAAATCAGAGAGATAGGTAGGAGCAAGCCCATGTAATGCTTTGTAGGTTAGCAGTAAAACCTTGAAATCAGCCCTTGCTTTGACAGGAAGCCAGTGTAGGGAGGCTAGCACTGGAATAATATGATCACATTTTTTGGTTCTAGTCAGGATTCTAGCAGCCGTATTTAGCACTAACTGAAGTTTATTCAGTGCTTTATCCGGGTAGCCTGAAAGTAGAGCATTGCAGTAGTCTAACCTAGAAGTGACAAAAGCATGGATACATTTTTCTGCATCATTTTTGGACAGAACGTTTCTGATTTTTGCAATGTTACGTAGATGGAAAAAAGCGGTCCTTGAAATGGTCTTGATATGTTCTTCAAAAGAGAGATCAGGGTCCAGAGTAACGCCGAGGTCCTTCACAGTGTTATTTGAGACGACTGTACAACCATCAAGATTAATTGTCAGATTCAACAGAAGATCTTTGTTTCTTGGGACCTAGAACAAGCACATCTGTTTAAAAGTAGTTTAAAAGTAGAACGTTTGCAGCCATCCACTTCCTTATGTCTGAAACACATGCTTCTAGCGAGGGCAATTTTGGGGCTTCACCATGTTTCATTGAAATGTACAGCTGTGTGTCATCCGCATAGCAGTGAAAGTTAACATTATGTTTTCGAATGACATCCCCAAGAGGTAAAATATATAGTGAAAACAATAGTGGTCCTAAAACGGAACCTTGAGGAACACCGAAATTTACAGTTGATTTGTCAGAGGACAAACCATTCACAGAGAAAACTGATATCTTTCCGACAGATCTAAACCAGGCCAGAACTTGTCCGTGTAGACCAATTTGGGTTTCCAATCTCTCCAAAAGAATGTGGTGATCGATGGTATCAAAAGCAGCACTAAGGTCTAGGAGCACGAGGACAGATGCAGAGCCTTGGTCTGATGCCATTAAAAGGTAATTTACCACCTTCACAAGTGCAGTCTCAGTGCTATGATGGGGTCTAAAACCAGACCAAAGCATTTCGTATACATTGTTTGTCTTCAGGAAGGCAGTGAGTTGCTGCGCAACAGCCTTTTCTAAAATTTTTGAGAGGAATGGAAGATTCAATATAGGCCGATAGTTTTTTATATTTTCTGGGTCAAGGTTTGGCTTTTTCAAGAGAGGCTTTATTACTGCCACATTTAGTGAGTTTGGTACACATCCGGTGGATAGAGAGCCGTTTATTATGTTCAACATAGGAGGGCCAAGCACAGGAAGCAGCTCTTTCAGTAGTTTAGTTGGAATAGTATGCAGCTTGAAGGTTTAGAGGCCATGATTATTTTCATCATTGTGTCAAGAGATATAGTACTAAAACACTTGAGCGTCTCTCTTAATCCTAGGTCCTGGCAGAGTTGTGCAGACTCAGGACAACTGAGCTTTGAAGGAATACGCAGATATAAAGAGGAGTTCGTAATTTGCTTTCTAATAATCATGATCTTTTCCTCAAAGAAGTTCATGAATTTATCACTGCTAAAGTGAAAGCCATCCTCTCTTGGGGAATGCTGCTTTTTAATATAATATAATATAATATAATAGAGACATAATACAATAGAGACATAGAGACAGTAGATCTAGCTGGTCTGTTATAATATAATAGCGACAGTAGATCTAGCTGGTCTGTCATAATATAATAGAGACAGTAGATCTAGCTGGTCTGTTATAATATAATAGGAGGCAGCAGGGTAGCCTAGTGGTTAGAGCGTTGGGCTAGTAACTGAAAGGTTGCAAGTTTGAATCCCCAAGCTGACAAGGTACAAATCTGTTGTTCTGCTCCTGAACAAGGCAGTTAACTCACTAAGAACTTGTTCTTAACCTCTCTGTGCACCAAACCCGTTAGCGGGATTAAATTCGACAACATACGGTGATCGTTACATAAATAGTCATATTAAACATTCATGGAAATACAAGTGTCTCACATGATTCGAAAGCCTAGAATCTTGCTAATCCAACTGCGTTGTCAGATTTAAAAAATGATTTCTTGCGAAAGAATACGCTGCGATTATCTGAGCACAGACCCCCATATAAAACTACTTATTCAACCAGCGCTTGCGTAACAAAATCACAGATTGCATTGAAATAAATCGTTTACCTTTGAAGATCTTGCTCTGGTTGCAATCCCAAGGCTCATTGTTACACAATGAATGGTATTTTGTTCGGTAAAATCATTTTTTTTATAGCCAAAAAATCATTCGCAAGGAGATTCCTGCAAAAATATTATTTGAAGATTATTTGAATCATTCGCAAGGAGATTCCTGCAAAAATATTATTTGAAGATGAATTTTGTGAACGCTTATCTCGTTGAATTTCGTGTCATTCAATTTTCAACGTAACATCCAACGTAAAATAGACAGACTTTCCCTGACTTTATCCAGTCATGTTTGGTTTCCTTGCAATCAACTGTTTGTTTGTAACACAACCCAACTTGATGGGTCATTTTGCGGGACGTATTGACCCGGAAAAAACGATTGGAAGACAACAAGTGACGAGCCCATTGTGCACCAATTTTCTGACCACTGTCTCGTTGATTGACTGTATTTTAACCCAATGACCACTGATCATCTTGAAATCTAGCTGGGTAGATAGCCAATGAGCAGAGGTAAACAACAATATCGAATGGTTCTTTGTTGTAAGACAAACCTTTCCATTGAATGCTGGCGTAAGGACCGTTCTTTTGCCATTGCCAAATCAACCGTGAAGGAGCAAAGCTTATTACGCACAGCAGTATTTCGGTGACTTGCATCTTCAGCTGTTTATTTATCCAACGTCATGGCGAATAAGTCAAGGAAAGCTAATTCTAAGACTAGATATACGAATGTACAAACAATTTTAGAGGAAATTCATCGTGAAAGTGAGACAGATCTGCTTTTTGAAAACTCAATTTTGAAGACTCTGAAACTGAGGCATATTTTTTTAACAGAAAGGTCATTGTTTTGGACTGGTAAGTTGCTCTCATGCTAATGCCGTTGTTTGAAATTAATATAAAATATTATTTGTGATTGTTTTTACATTTTATTCGCAATATATTAAGATGTAATGAAATGGTTAAAGTACACGTTAGCTAGTCATTGTGAGTGAGGGGATGTTTGTTTGTATGAGAACGACCATAGCCTGCAATAACCATAACCATAGCCTGTGTGTGTGTGTGTGTGTGTGTGTGTGTGTGTGTGTGTGTGTGTGTGTGTGTGTGTGTGTATATGATATACACTGCTCAAAAAATAAAGGGAACACTAAAATAACATCCTAGATCTGAATGAATGAAATATTCTTATTAAATACTTTCCTCTTTACATAGTTGAATGTGCGGACAACAAAATCACACAAAAATGATCAATGGAAATGTTATTATCAACCCATGGAGGTCTGGATTTAGAGTCACACTTAAAATTAAAGTGGAAAACCACACTACAGGCTGATCCAACTTTGATGTAATGTCCTTAAAACAAGTCAAAATGAGGCTCAGTAGTGTATGTGGCCTCCACGTGCCTGTATGACCTCCCTACAACGCCTGGGCATGCTCCTGATGAGGTGGCGGATGGTCTCCTGAGGGATCTCCTCCCAGACCTGGACTAAAGCATCCGCCAACTCCTGGACAGTCTGTGGTGCAACGTGGCGTTGGTGGATGGAGCGAGACATGATGTCCCAGAAGTGCTCAATTGGATTCAAGTCTGGGGAACGGGCGGGCCAGTCCATAGCATCAAAGCCTTCCTCTTGCAGGAACTGCTGACACACTCCAGCCACGAGGTCTAGCATTGTCTTGCATTAGGAGGAACCCAGGGCCAACCGCACCAGCATATGGTCTCACAAGGGGTCTGAGGATCTCATCTCAGTACCTAATGGCAGTCAGGCTACCTCTGGCGAGCACATGCACCCAAAGAAATGCCACCCCACACCATGACTGACCCACCACCAAACCGGTCATGCTGGAGGATGTTGCAGGCAGCAGGATGTTCTCCACGGCGTCTCTAGACTCTGTCACGTCTGTCACATGTGCTCAGTGTGAACCTGCTTTCATCTGTGAAGAGCACAGGGCGCCAGTGGCGAATTTGCCAATCTTGGTGTTCTCTGGCAAATCAGTGTTGCTTCATCAGTGGACAGTTTGATTTCACAGAAGTGTGATTGACTTGGAGTTACATTGTGTTGTTTAAGTTAATTTTTTTGAGCACTGTATATAAAAATGGTATGGTGTAGAATGTGTAGAATGCGTAGAATGCAAACCCATACATCTCAACACAGCCAGCATGCTTCCTCCAATCAGTCTACATTAGAGGGAGCATGATCTACCAGCTGCTGCTCCACCCCACCCCCACATGAAATAGCCTATTTGAGGCATTCCCACAACAATGGCCAAAGTGAAATGGAACAGCACTTTATGTTCGCTATTTATATGTATGTATGTTTATTATACCTGCTTTTACATTTTATTTGCAATATATAAAGATGTAATGGGTAAAGTACACGTTAGCTAGTCATTGTGAGTGAGGGTCTGTTTGTTTGTATGAGAACGACCATAGCCTATTAGAGTGTATATATATTTTTATTTAATTTTATTTAACTTGGCAAGTCAGTTAAGAACAAATTCTTATTTTCAATGATGGCCTAGGAACAGTGGGTCAACTGCCTGTTCAGGGGCAGAACAACAGAGTTGTACCTTGTCAGCTCGGGGATATGAACTTGCAACCTTTCGGTTACTAGCCCAATGCTTTAACAACTAGGCTACCCTGCCGTCCCGAACATCTATATAGATATAGATATACATATATACAGTGAGGCAAAAAAGTATTTAGTCAGCCACCAATTGTGCAAGTTCTCCCACTTAAAAAGATGAGAGAGGCCTGTAATTTTCATCATAGGTACACTTCAACGATGACAGACAAAATGAGAAAGAAAAAAATCCAGAAAATCACATTGTAGGATTTTTAATGAATTTATTTGCAAATTATGGTGGAAAATAAGTATTTGGTCACCTACAAACAAGCAAGATTTCTGGCTCTAGCAGACCTGTAGCTTCTTCTTTAAGAGGCTCTTCTGTCCTCCACTCGTTACCTGTATTAATGGCACCTGTTTGAACTTGTTATCAGTATAAAATACACCTGTCCACAACCTCAAGCAGTCACACTCCAAACTCCACTATGGCCAAGACCAAAGAGCTGTCAAAGGACACCAGAAACAAAATGGTAGACCTGCACCAGGCTGGGAAGACTGAATCTGCAATAGGTAAGCAGCTTGGTTTGAAGAAATCAACTGTGGGAGCAATTATTAGGAAATGGAAGACATACAAGACCACTGATAATCTCCCTCGATCTGGGGCTCCACGCAAGATCTCACCCCGTGGGGTCAAAATGATCACAAGAACGGTGAGTAAAAATCCCAGAACCACACGGGGGGACCTAGTGAATGACCTGCAGAGATCTGGGACCAAAGTAACAAAGCCTACCATCAGCAAGGGCATTGAAGATGAAACGTGGCTGGGTCTTTCAAATCAAATCAAATCAAATTTATTTATATAGCCCTTCGTACATCAGCTGATATCTCAAAGTGCTGTACAGAAACCCAGCCTAAAACTCCAAACAGCAAGCAATGCAGGTGTAGAAGCACGGTGGCTAGGAAAAACTCCCTAGAAAGGCCAAAACCTAGGAAGAAACCTAGAGAGGAACCAGGCTATGTGGGGTGGCCAGTCCTCTTCTGGCTGTGCCGGGTGGAGATTATAACAGAACATGGCCAAGATGTTCAAATGTTCATAAATGACCAGCATGGTCGAATAATAATAAGGCAGAACAGTTGAAACTGGAGCAGCAGCACAGTCAGGTGGACTGGGGACAGCAAGGAGTCATCATGTCAGGTATTCCTGGGGCATGGTCCTAGGGCCCAGGTCCTCCGAGAGAGAGAAAGAAAGAGAGAATTAGAGAGAGCATATGTGGGATGGCCAGTCCTCTTCTGGCTGTGCCGGGTGGAGATTATAACAGAACATGGCCAAGATGTTCAAATGTTCATAAATGACCAGCATGGTCGAATAATAATAAGGCAGAACAGTTGAAACTGGAGCAGCAGCACAGTCAGGTGGACTGGGGACAGCAAGGAGTCATCATGTCAGGTATTCCTGAGGCATGGTCCTAGGGCTCAGGTCCTCCGAGAGAGAGAAAGAAAGAGAGAATTAGAGAGAGCATATGTGGGATGGCCAGTCCTCTTCTGGCTGTGCCGGGTGGAGATTATAACAGAACATGGCCAAGATGTTCAAATGTTCATAAATGACCAGCATGGTCGAATAATAATAAGGCAGAACAGTTGAAACTGGAGCAGCAGCATGGCCAGGTGGACTGGGGACAGCAAGGAGTCATCATGTCAGGTAGTCCTGGGGCATGGTCCTAGGGCTCAGGTCCTCCGAGAGAGAGAAAGAAAGAGAGAAGGAGAGAATTAGAGAACGCACACTTCGATTCACACAGGACACCGAATAGGACAGGAGAAGGACTCCAGATATAACAAACTGACCCTAGCCCCCCGACACATAAACTACTGCAGCATAAATACTGGAGGCTGAGACAGGATGGGTCAGGAGACACTGTGGCCCCATCCGAGGACACAGCATGACAATGATCCCAAACACACCTCCCGGGCAACGAAGGAGTGGCTTCGTAAGAAGCATTTCAAGGTCCTGGAGTGGCTTAGCCAGTCTCCAGATCTCAACCCCATAGAAAATCTTTGGAGGGAGTTGAAAGTCCATTTTGCCCAGCAACAGCCCCAAAACATCACTGCTCTAGAGGAGATCTGCATGGAGGAATGGGCCAAAATACCAGCAACAGTGTGTGAAAACCTTGTGAAGACTTACAGAAAACGTTTGCCCTCTGTCATTGCCAACAAAGGGTATATAACAAAGTATTGAGATAAACTTTTGTTATTGACCAAATACTGCAAATTATGGTGGAAAATAAATTCATAAAAAATCCTACAATGTGATTATTTTTCTCATTTTTTCTGTCATAGTTGAAGTGTACCTATGATGAAAATTACAGGCCTCTCATCTTTTTAAATACTAAATACTAAATACTTTTTTGCCCTACTGTATAGTTTGATACATTTAGAGGAATAGACTTTATTACCCAAAAACATTAAGGACATCATAGCCACTATCAAGGTTCAGGTAATTTTCCAAAAGTTTGAAGGAGTGTTACATCACCCTATACACTGCTTCTCTGTCTGTTGCTTTATAGCAAATTAATAGAACATAACGTATGTGTGGGCGCACGTGTGTGTGCGTCTGTGACCAATGCACAACACATTCCAGTGTAATATTTAACTATCCACTGATACGGTTAATGCCAGAGGGAAGAAATAATGACTGATATCATGCACTTAAAGACACGTCTGACAGACAGTAAGGCCTCTTTCTCACATTACTAACAGGACACAATTCTGAAGAATAGCCCTGCCACTATAACACACTATCTACAGAGTGCATGAGGAGACCTACAGGAAGACTACAGCAGGTAAGTACCAAAGATTTACTTTATTGATGGCTCAGCCACTCCCAGGTGAGGTGAAAGATTATATCTAGTCAATCATTCACTAGGACTATAGTTTAACAGGTATTTAACAGGTCTGACTGGGGTTGACAGTGATTGAACAGCAGCAGTGAAGCGTTTCATCTGTGGTCATTTGATCCAGGAGCTGCAGGAGGCCTAGCGTTTCTTACTGTGTGAGTTTTAGTTTTTATTTACATTTGAGGTACAATACAGTAAATAGCTATCATATCAATGTTTAACTCAGTCATTAAACGCAGACTGAGAAAATGATTCTGTCAGCAATTGTTGTCAGTTGTAGTTTAGTGAATGTTTTCCACTCAATTATACACTGAACTGAACAACAATATAAACGCAACAATTTCAAGGATTTTACTAAGGTACACTTTAAGGAAATCAGTCAATTTAAAAATATTCATTAGGATCAAATCTATGGATTTCACATGACTGGGAATACAGACATGCATCTGTTGGTCACAGATACCGTAAAAAAAAAAGTAGGGATGTGGATCAGAAAACCAGCCAGACAGAGCGACACATCTCCTTCGCATAGAGTTGATCAGGCTGTTGATTGTGACCTGTGGAATGTTGTCCCACTCCTCTTCCAATGCGAAGCTGCTGGATATTGGCAGGAACTGAAACACACTGGTGTACACATCGATCCAAAGCGTTCCAAACATGCTCAATGGGTGACATGTCTGGTGAGTATGCAAGCCATGGAAGAACTGGGACATTTTCAGCTTCCAAGAAATATGTACAGATCCTTGCGACATGGGGCCATGCATTATCATGCTGAAACATGAGGTGACGGAGGCAGATAAATGACATGACAATAGGCCTTAGGATATCGCCCATACCATAACCCCACCGCCACCATGGGGCACTCTGTTAACAACATTGACATCAGCAAACTGCTCGATGATGCTGAACTGCAGTCATGTCAAGATCCGGATGAGGACGCCGAGCACGCAGATGAGCTTCCCTGAGACGAAGATGAAGAAGCCGGATGTGGAGGACCTGAGCTGGCGTGGTTACATGTGGTTGGCTGGGGCAGCAGGTAGCCTAGAAGTTAGTGTTGGGCCAGTAACTGAAAGTTTGCTAGATTGAATCCACGAGCTGACAAGGTAAAAATCTGTCGTTCTGCCCCTGAGCAAGGCAGTTAACCCACTGTTCCTAGGTCATCATTGTAAATACAATTTTTGCCTGGTTAAACGTTATATAAATAAAAATGTTGTGAGGCCGGTTGGACGTACTGCCAAGTTCTCTAAAACAACATTGGAAGCGGTTTATGGTAAATAAATGAACATTCAATTCTCTGGCAACCAATTCTATGGTGGACATTTCTGCAGTCAGAATGCCATTTGCACTCTCGCTCAACTTTAGACATCTGTGGCATTGTGCTATGTAACAAAACTGCACATTTTAGTGGCCTTTTATTGTCCCCGGGACAAGGTGCACCTGTGTAGTGATCATGCTGCTTTATCAGCTTATTGATATGCAACACCTGTCAGGTGGATGGATTATCTTAATAAAGGAGAAATATTCACTAACAGGGAGGTAAACATTTGTGCACAAATCAAAATAAGCTTTTTGTGCATATGGAACATTTCTGGGATTTTTGATTCTAGCTCATGTTGCGTTTATCTTTGTTCATATAATGAGTAGTTGAATCAGCTGACTACTGTTGATGTTGACAGATAAATGTTATCCTGCAGAGCTCAAAGAGCATGGACCTGTTAAAGTGCAGAGGGTTTCTGTTTGGCAGGCAGTACTGTGTAATCTCTAGTATCTCATGGAGCCTCTAGTTTTTAAATCGGTCTTTTAAGTGGTCTCTGTTTATTAGAATTCATCATAGAAAGACATTCATATGTGGAAAGGCAACCGTATTCAATGTACAACTCATCTTAATGTATATTATTGTCTGTTGTACCATCCTTCTATGGGGGAATTCAGATGCATAAATGGAACTTAATACCCTTTTTATCCCCCTTTCTCTATTCTGACCTTGAACTGAAGCATGGGGCAACGCATGTGCTAGCCAGCTAACAGTTTGGGGTGGATATCACAGAAATTGAGGTGTGGCATAAGTGTGTCTATTCTGACCTTCACTTTTTCTCAATCGCGTACAAGCATTTTTTTAACAATGTTGTCAATTTTCAAAACAGACTTCACAAAGCACCAAACTCTGACCTTTTGAAAAAATAACAGTAAATGTGTTTTCAAAATGTAAATACATTCATCAAAACTACAGTGCCTTCAGAAACTATTGAGAGGGATGAGGCAAAAGGTATGGCAATTAAGTCCAGCAGCCCAACTGATTGGCAAACGTACTGCAAATTAAGAAATCATGTGAATAATCTAAATAAAAAGAGAAACTATGCTATGAAACAAAGAAATTATATAAATAATGCTACTAAAAAGCCAACTCGGCTCCATCATTCGTTGAATCAGATGGCTCATTCATCACAAAGTCCACTGATATTGCCAACTACTTTAATGACTTTTTCATTGGCAAGATAAGCAAACTTGGGGATGACATGCCAGCAACAAACGCTGACACCACACATCCAAGTATATCGGACCAAATTATGAAGGACAAGAATTGTACATTTGAATTCAGTAAAGTCAGTGTGGAAGAGGTGAAAAATGTATTGTTGTCTATCAACAATGACCAGCCACCGGGGTCTGACAATCTGGGTGGAAAATGACTGAGTATAATAGCGGATGATATTGCCACTCCTATTTGACATATCTTCAATTTAATCCTACTAGAGAGTGTGTACCCTCAGATCTTGAAGGAAGCTAAAGTCATTCCCCTACCCAAGAAAAGTAAAACCCCCTTTACTGGCTCAAATAGCCGACCAATCAGCCTGTTACCAACCATTAATACACTTCTGGAAAACATGGTGTTTGACCAGATACAATGCTATTTCACAATAAACAAATTGACAACAGACTTTCAGCATGCTTATAGGGAAGGACACTCAACAAGCACAGCACTTACACAGATGACTGATGATTGGCTGAGAGAAATTGATGATAAAATGATTGTGGAGGCTGTCTTGTTAGACTTCATTGCAGCTTTTGACATTATCGATCATAGTCTGCTGTTTACACCCCCTGCTATGATGTGGATAAAGAGTTACTTGTCTAACAGTTCTTTAATGTTCTTTAATGGACGCCTCTCAAACATAATCCAGTTAGAATCAGGAATTCCCCAGGGTTTCTGTTTAGCCCTCTTGCTTTTTAAAATGTTTACTAATGAAGTGCCACAGCCTGAGTGTCTATGTATGCGGATGACTCAACACTATACACGTCAGCTACTACAGCGACTGAAATGACTGCAACACTCAACATCCATTAGTTTCAGAGTGGGTGGCAAGGAATAAAACTAAAAGCATTGTATTTGGAACAAAACACTCACTAAACCCTAAAGCTCAACTAAATATTGTAGTAAATGATGTGGAAATTGAGCAAGTTGAGATGACTAAACGGCTTGGAGTAACCCTAGATTGTAAACTGTCATGGTCAAAACATTTTGATGCAGTAGTAGCTAAGATGGGGAGACGTCTGTCTATAACAAAGCGCTGCTCTGCCTTTTAGATTAACTAACTTCAAAGTAATGACTCGGGACGTCGGTTTTGATATGAAAGCTTCTTTTAGTAATAATACTTGTTCACGTTACATTTAACAACTTTAGATACTACAGAGCAATGCAGGTAAGATGCTAGCGGAAAGTCAGCTTAATCACTTTGCACCTGCACATAACTGGCGCGTTACCTCTCTCATTCCTATCGCAAGGCATTCTGGAACTTGCAGTCAAAAAGTGTAATTCAATACAAACCAATACAATTACATATGTAAATAACTGTAAAGAAATATCTTTAGATACAGCTCAATGAATTAACTTAAACATTAACTCTAACACATTAAAGTTACAACACTGCCTTCTTAAGTTTGCACTCCAACAGACGCTGGGACACATTCACCTTTCAGCAGGACAATAAGCTAAAAGACAAGGCCAAATATCCTCTGGAGTTGCTTACCATGACAACATTGAATGTTACTGAGTGGCTTAGTTATAGTTTTGACTTAAAATCGGCATGAAAATCTATGGAAAGACTTAAATTGCTGTCCAGTAATGATGAACAACCAACTTGACAGCGTTTCTAAATTATTTTTTTAATAATAATTTTCAAATTTTTACAATCCAGGTGAGAAAAGTTCTTCAAATGAAGATTTATTCGTACAACACATTCCAGACATGGAATGTAGCACAACGTGCTTCACTGGAAAATACAAAAAATAAAATAAAAACTGAAATATTTACTACACAACAAACATAAGAGGATAAAAAACAAAAGAGTGACAATAACTGAATGACTAAAAATCACCCTAAGGAAAAGAAAAGCTAAAAATGTTTTTTTAAATGTCCACAGTTTTGGCCCCTCTCAGGTTCTCTGGCAGGCTATTCCAGAGGCTGGGGGCATAGTAACTAAAGGCTGCCTCTCCATGCCTCTTGGTGCTAGGCTAGGATCTTAAAATTTATTCTAAAGCTCACAGTGCAGAGACCTTAGAAACTTACCTAGAAAGACTCACAGCTGTAATCGCTGCCAAAGGTGATTCTAACATATAGACTCAGGGGTGTGAATAGTTATGTAAATTAGATCTGTAAATCTGTATTTCATTATCAATTATCAATTTGCAAAAGTTTCTAAACATGTTTTTACTCTGTCATCATGGGGTTTTGTGTGTAGATAGATGGGTGAGATTTTTCTTTCATTTTGAGTTTTTGTATTAATATAATTTAACCTTTATTTCACCAGGTAAATTGACTGAGAACACATTCTCATGTACAGCAATGACCTGGGGAATAGTTACAGAGGAGAGGGGATGAATGAGCCAATTGTAAACTGGGGATGATTAGCTGACTGTGATGGTATGAGGGCCAGATTGGGAATTTAGCCATGACACCGGGGTTAACACCACAATAAGTGCCATGGGATCTTTAGTGACCACAGAGAGTCAGGACACCCATTTAACGTCCCATTCGAAAGACGGCACCCTACACAGGGCAATGTCCCTAAAAACTGCCATGGGGCGTTGGGACGTTTTTATATATATACAAAAAAAATTGGATCATAGGAAAGGGTGCCTCTCACTGGCTCTCCAACACCACTTCCATCAGAATTTGGTCTCCCATCCAGGACCAACCCTGCTTAGCTTCAGAAGCAAGCCAGCATTGGGATGCAGGGTGGTACACTGCTGGCTGTAACACAACAAAATGTAGAATAAGTCAAGGGGTATGAATACTTTCTGAAGGCACTGTATATTACACTGTCAAAATTGCAAATGGATTCAACAAAAGAACACGACTGCCTACAAAATGATTAACACAACCATACTTATCTCTTAAGTCCAAGCAGACAAAACTTCTGTTTTTTTGCATACAATAAATCTCAGTATTAAAATGTTTTATTTTATACAGTCATTATGTCTCGTTTTTATCAATGGTGTCAATAATTCCAGACTGTACAGGCAGGCCTGTAAGGTAACAATGTCGAAGATGATCACTTAAGAGTAACCCAGAGTTACTTAGAAGTAACCCAGCATTCTCTGCATGTCTGCAATATTGTAAAAAAAACTCTCACAACACCCATGAGGCCCTTCTCTTTTCCCACAAGTCAGTGGGGCTTTGGTGATAAACACTTTGTTCAGGGAAAATGTACATGATACGATTGTGATGTGTTGTCTCACCTAGCCATCTTAAGGTGAATGCACTAATTGCAAGTTGCTCTGGGTAAATGACAAACATGTTAAATGTAACAAATCTATTAATAAGGTCGGGCACCTGTCAATTCCTAGTGGAAGATTATTTATAACACTGTTAGTGTGTTACCTGAATTATCAGGCGTAATCTCTTGTATTCACATGTTCTTCAACTTTGATCACAATTAAAGCTGCAAGTAACAATGCCAGGGCTCAAGCTAGGCACTGTTGTTCATTGTTGGTAAATGTTGGAGTTGAGCAGTTGTTATAAGATGGCAAAAGTGTTAGTAGTTCCTGAAAAGGTGCATGAGGAGTATTGATAGTATTTCACAATAAAACATTTCACATTCTGTACATAAACACAATTATATTATAGTATTCCAATCTTGTTTAGGATTATTTGGCTGAAATATGGCACGATGCCACAATTTGAATCAGTTTGCATCAGTTTGACTAAGGGAATTTTATTTTGAAGGCAAACCATAAAACCAACTATTGTGGCTGGCTAATCATTATTGTGGCTAGCTTCACATAGGTCAGTTCTCAGTATAACAACATGCTGACAGCAGTCTCTGTTAACCCACTGTAAATGTTATGTGTAATCTGAACCTTAGTTAAACTGTACCTTCGTTTCTAAACCTCAATTTGATTAGCACCCTATGCCTACATTAAGTTTGGTGGTCTGTTGCAAATACACTTAAAACAGACTGTAGGCATAAGCAACGTGAAGTAATGTTAGGCAGACTTATGTCTAAACATAGTTAGCTAGCCAGCTAATATTAAATTAGCTAGCTACCACCTAACCAACGGAGCTCAAGTCTCAGACACTTGGAGAAAAAAACACAAACAAACAATTTAGCTAGGGAAGGGAACTCGTGCACATGTGCAGATACGGTGTGTGACTGTGAGCGCTGAGTTTTGCATCTCGTTCATCGCATCTGTTGTGCTGCTTGTGTAGCGTCACATCGCTGAGAATAGTTGTACAACACTGGTACTTAGCTAGCTAGTTGGCTAGCTAGGTTGCTAACGTAGCTATTTAGGTACTAACTATAGCATCAGTGGCTAATGCTTTCTAAGCTTACGGTCTCTGACCAGGTGTGCAACTTTGGTTTTAGAAGTGGGGGGGCATATATACGTATAAACTCAGCAAAAAAAGAAACGTCCTCTCACTGTCAACTGCGTTTATTTTCAGAAAACTTAACATGTGTAAATATTTGTATGAACATAAGATTCAACAACTGAGGCATAAACTGAACAAGTTCCACAGACATGTGACTAACAGAAATATAATAATGTGTCCCTGAACAAAGGGGGGGTCAAAATCAAAAGTAACAGTCAATATCTGGTGTGGCCACCAGCTGCATTAAGTACTGTCCTTATGGACAGCACCAGATTTGCCCGTTCTTGCTGTGAGATGTTACTCCACTCTTCCACCAAGGCACCTGCAAGTTTCCGGACATTTCTGGGGGGAATAGTCCTAGCCCCTTTATAATAACTCTCCTACAATGTATTTTGGGGTGTCAGGGAAAATGTATGGAGCAAAAAGTACATTATTTTCTTTCGGAATGTAGTGAGGTAAAAGTTGGCAAAATATAAATAGTAAAGTAATGTACAGATACTCCCCAAAAATACTTAAGTAGTACTTTAAAGTAGTTTTACTTAAGTACTTTTGACCACTGCCCAAATGCCTTCACACAAGTATATTAGAGTACTTTATATACTGTTACACACGCACTTAGTATTCCATACATAAGTTAAGGCCATAAACAGATGAAAGCATCATATATTTATGTGGTGGACACTTGATAAAGTCACATGATATTGTTGTCACAAAATCATGTTACGACCACACACATCAATATACATTTTATATATCAAATCAAATCAAACTGTATTTCACATGCACCAAATACAAGTGGAGACCTTAGTGTGACATGCTTACTTACAAGCCCTTAACCAACAGTGCAGTTCAAGAAGAGTTAAGAAAATATTTACCAAATAAACTAAAGTAAAAAGTAACACAATAACATAACAATAACGAGGCTATATACAGGGGGTACCGGTACCGAGTCAGTGTGTTGAGGTACAGGTTAGAGATAATTTGTACACGTAGGTAGGGTTGAAGTGACTATGCATAGATAATAAACAACGAGTAGCAGCAGTGTACAAAACAAATTGAGGGGATCAATGTAATAGCCTGGTGGCAATTTCATTAACTGTTCAGCAGTCTTATGGCTTGGGAGAAGAACCTGTTAAGGAGCCTTTTGGTCCCAGACTTGACGCTCGGGACCGCTTGCCGTGTTGTAGCAGAGAAAACAGTCTATACCTTGGGTGACTGGAGTTTCTGACTATTTTATGAGCTTTCCTCTGACACCGCCTATTATATAGGTCCTGGATGGCAGGAAGCTTAGCCCCAGTGATGTACTGGGCCGTTCGCACTACCCTCTGTAGCGCCTTGCGGTCAGATGCCGAGCAATTGCCATACCAGGCGGTGATGCAACCAGTCAGGATGATCTTGATGGTGCAGCTGTAGAACCTTTTGAGGATCTGGGGACCCATGCCAAATCTTTTCATTCTCTTGAGGGGGAAAAGGTTTTGTTGTGTCCTCTTCCCAACTGTCTTGGTATGTTTGGACCACGATAGTTTGTTGGTGATGTGGACACCAAGGAACTTGAAACTCTCGACCCGCTCCACTACAGCCCTGTCGATGTTAACGAGGGCCTGTTGGGCCTGCCTTTTCCTGTAGTCCACGATCAGCTCCTTTGTCTTGCTCACATTGAGGGAGAGGTTGTTGTCCTGGCAGCACACTGCCATTTCTCTGACCACCTCCCTATAGGCCGTCTCAACGTTGTCGGTGATCAGGCCTACCACTGATGTGTTGCCAGCAAACTTAATGATGGTGTTGGAGTTGTGTTTGGCCATGCAGTCATGGGTGGATAGGGAATACAGGAGGGGACTAAGTACACACCCTTGAGGGGCGTTAAGTGGGGAAGGGGTGTTAAGGGTCAGTGTGGTAGACTGGGGGAGGCCCATCAGGAAGTCCAGGATCCAGTTGCAGAGGGAGGTGTTTAGTCCCAGAGTCCTTAGCTTAGTGATGAGCTTTGTGGGCACTATGGTGTTGAACGCTGAGCTGTAGCCAATTAACAGCATTCTGAAATAGGTGTTCCTTTTGTCCAGTTGAGAAAGGGCAGTGTGGAGTGTGATTGAGATTGCGTCATCTGTGGATCTGTTGGGGCGGTATACGAATTGGAGTGGGTCTAGGGTATCCAGCAGAATGCTGCTGATGTGAGCCATGACCAGCCTTTCAAAGCACTTCATGGCTACCGACGTGAGTGCCACGGGGCGGTAATCATTTAGATAGGTTATCTTCACTTCCTTGGGCACAGGGACTATGGTGGTCTGCTTGAAACATGTTGGTATTACAGACTCGGTCAGGGAGACACTTGACAGTTGGTCCACGCATGCTTTGAGTACACGTCCTGGTAATCCGTCTGGCCCAGCGGCTTTGTGAATGTTGACCTGTTTAATGGTTTTGTTCACATTGGCTACCGAGAGCGTTATCACACAGTCATCCATAACAGCTGGTGTTCTCGTGCATGCTTCAGTATTGCTTGCCTCGAAGCGAGCATAAAATGCATTTAGCTCATCTGTTAGTCTCGCATCACTGGGTAGCTCGGCGTCTGTGTTTCCCTTTGTAATCCGTAATACTCTTACAGATCATCCTCCCATAAATAAATGTCCTCATTTCCATAAAAACTAGTGACATTCTCCCAAATAGGCAAAGTACAAAACATACCAGTACTAAGTCATAACAGAGCCTGTCTAATTAAGAAGGGGCACTCTTTTTTCAAAACAAGGGCCTCAAAAAGGGCAGACAGGGGAGGGGCAGGGGTTTGAAGTGAGCTGAGGAAAATAGAGTGGTCACTCATCAGTTAATTTAGTGGAGCGGGGCCGTAACACTGGATCAGGAAGGTCAATGAACTTACATTCAACCAACGTGGAATAGACATTGAATTGACATCTGTGCCCAGTGGGAACTACATAAAGTTTGAGTGTGTGTGACTGGCATAAGATATCACATGTTTTTTGTGAATTTGTGAATTTCCCTTTGAGACGGTTTCTGTCCATCGGTTAGCCACTCTGTAGATTAGGATCTATCTGTTGTGCTTCCTGTAGGCCCCAGTCATCAGCTTGGATATGGAGGTTTGGGGTAATCAGTGGTGTACGCTCCTCTACAGCAGAGTTGCCATAGGTGTTGGAGGAGCCCTTGGCAGGATTGGCCATTAATGTAGCTTCTCCGTGTTGGAAGGGTTAGGTTGCCCCATCTTTGGAGACAAGGTGTCCCAAGAAAATGACAAAGGCTTTAGTCAGGTGGCATTAGGAAGGTTTCAACCTCAATCCAGCTGCTCTGAACCAATTCCAACACTGACCTGAGATGTTGAAAATGCTGCTCAAAGTCTGCACTCTAAACAATGATGTCATCCATGTATAATGCTCATACTCCAATGCAATCCATGGAAAGCCAGTTCCATCACTCTCTGAAAGCTTGGAGGGGCATTGGTGATGCTCATTGCAATAGTTCCCCACCTGTTAACCAGTTCCTGTTGAGAACACAGGTTTTTTTTTTTTTTTTTTGTCTAGATGGAGGGGAATCTGCCAGAAGTGGGGTCGAGCATGCTGATTTTTTATACATATTATACATATACAGATAGTCTGTGCAACGTGTCATCCACCCTGAGTAAAGGATAGGAGTCCTTGATTATGACAGCCTTAAAAACTTATTGAGAGCCGGGGGCAGTATTCGGAAATTTGGATGACTGACGTGCCCAAAGTAAACTGCCTGTTACTCAGGCCCAGACGCTAGGATATGCATATAATTGGTAGTATTGGGTAGAAAAATTCTGAAGTTTCTAAAACTGTTCAAATAATGTCTGTGAATATAACAGAACTGATATGGCAGGCAAAAACCCGAGGAGAATCCATCCGGAATTTTTATTTTTTGAGGTGTCTGCCATTTCAAATCCTTGTTATTGGGAAAATCAAAGGAATACCTCCCAGATTGCAGTTCCTATGTCTTCCACTGGATGTCAGTCTTTAGAAAGAGTTTTAGGCTTCTTTTTTGAAAAATATAATTTTTCGTTTTTCTAGGTGACTCCCATTTTGACTGTAGTATTGTGGCGCCCATGGATGAGGACGCTCACTTCCTTATTCATCTCCGGTAATGAACATACTATTCTCCGTCTTACATTTTATCGTTTATTTACATATTAGGGTACCTCAGGATTGATTAGAAATGTTGTTTGACTTGTTTGGACAAAGTTTATTGGTAACTTTTGGGATTCCTTTGTATGCATTTTGAACGAGGGAGACAGGTGGATTACTGAATCAAGCGCGCCAACTAAACTTACTTTTTTGGGATATAAAGGAGGACTTTATCGAACAAAATGACCATTTGATGTGTAGCTGGGACCCCTGGGACCCCAAACGGAGGAAGATCTTCAAAGGTAAGTGATTTATTTTATTGCTATTTCTTATTTTTTTTCTTTATTTATTATTATTATTTTTTTAATTTTTAAAATATTTTTTATTTATTTTTTTGCCCCTTTTTCTCCCCAATTTCGTGGTATCCAATTGTTGTAGTAGCTACTATCTTGTCTCATTGCTACAACTCCCGGGCTCGGGAGAGACGAAGGTTGAATGTCATCCGTCCTCCGATACACAACCCAACCAGCCGTACTGCTTCTTAACACAGCACGCGTCCAACCCGGAAGCCAGCCGCACCAATGTGTCGGAGGCTACACCGTGCACCCGGCAACCTTGGCTAGCGCGCACTGCACCCGGCCCGCCACAGGAGTCGCTGGTGCGCGATGAGACAAGGAGATCCCTACCGACCAATCCCTCCCTAACCCGGACGACGCTAGGCCAATTGTGCGTCGCCCCACGGACCTCCCGGTCGTGGCCGGTTACGACAGAGCCTGGGTGCGAACCCAGGGACTCTGATGGCACAGCTGGCTGTGCCACCCGGGAGGCCATATTTTATTGCTATTTCTGACTTTCATGATGCCTCTGCTTGTTTGGAAAATGTTTGTAATGCTTTTGTATGCGGGGCCCTGTCCTCAGATAATCGCATGGTATGCTTTCGCCGTAAAGCCTTTTTGAAATATGACAAAGCGGCTGGATTAATAAGAAGTTCAGCTTTTAAACGATGTAATACACTTGTATTTTCATGAATGTTGAATATTACGAATTTGTATTTTGAATTTGCCACGCTCCAATTTCACCGGATGTTGTCGAATTTGATCCCGTTTTAACGGGATTTCCGCACTAAGAGGTTATTAAGGAATCTTTAATCCACACAGAAACGGTAGGTTTCATCCTCTTTCTTCACTAATACCATAGGCATTGACACTTGGACTATGGGATTTCTCAATCACATCCTGTTTTAGTAGCTTGCCACATTCTGCTAGCAAGATGACCTGCCCAGCTGGGGAGGTGTGGTGTCACCTGTTTTTGATGCGGTGTTCCACCGATGTAGTTTTACTCACGTGAATGGGGAATGAAAATGTCACTATAGTCAGAAGACTGTCACTATATTCAGTTAGTAGACTTTCACTATACTCAACAGACTGTCACTATACTCAGTGGGGTACTAAGAGGGGAACTGAGGGGACTTGAGGGTCTGAGTGGGACAGGGGCTTAGAAGAATTAGGGGGCCTAGGAGGACTAGGAGCACTGGGGGGCGAGAACGCAAGCGGAAATAGACTGTCTGAAATGATCTGGAATAGAGGTACCTGAGCCTGTGTCAAGTAAGGCATTAACTGCTGTTACTTCCATTATCACATGAATCAACGCACTGCATGGGGTTTTTCTTGTTGTCAGCAGGAGAGGATTGGACCTATTGTGCTAAAAGAGCTCCCAAATGTCAGCTACTGTCCGTTTCCTGATACTGTGCATTACGGTCCTGCTGTCCAAGTGCAGTCTGTGTGATGGGGAAGAGTAGCGTGAGCTTTGAGACTCCTGCTTGTAAGAGCACCTGGAGGGACTTGGCGAGTGCTTACCCAGTCGTGGGTAAGGTGAGGAGGCACACCCTCTGTGTGGTGGGTCACCATAAGTAATTTACATGTAAATGGACCCATGAGCACCAACACTTGAAGTTCATAGACTAGGAGCACGTCAAATGAAAGTCTATATTTTGGGGAAATTAAAGCATAAAACCATTTTTCAACTATTTTCCATCTAAAACATTTGGTGTAAGTAATGGCTTTGATTTTTGGTCAAATAGATGAAAAGCTGTTTAAAAAAAACATCTACCAGAAAAAAAAGTCTTAAAACGTATTTCACTCTTAGAAGAAAGTCCCTGTGGAAAGCGTACAACATGGAACCTGGCGGGGTTCTACTTGGAGCAAAAGGGGCTCTACCTTGAACCAAAAATGGTTCTTCAAAGGGTTCTCCTAATAAATCGAATCAAATCAAATGTTATTGGTTAGCAGATGTTATTGCGAGTGCAGGGAAATGCTTGTGCTTCTAGTTCCAACAGTTCAGAAATATCTAACAATTCCACAGCAACTACCTAATACACACAAATCTAAGTAAAGTAATGGAATAAGAATATATACATATTTTACATTTTTATATTTCACCTTTATTTAACCAGGTAGGTAGGAACAAGTTCCCATTTACAACTGCGACCTGGCCAAGATAAAGCAAAGCAGTGCGACAAAAACAACACAGTGTTACACATGGGATAAACAATCGTACAGTCAATAACACAATAGAAAAATCTGTATACAGTGTGTGCAAATGAAGTAAGGAGGTAGGCAATAAATAGGCCATTAGTGGCGAGATAATTGCAATTTACACTGGAGTGATAGATGTGCAAAAGAGCAGAAAAACATTCAACAAATATGGGGATGAGGTAGGTAGGTGGTTGGTTGGATGGGCTATTTACAGATGGGCTGTGTACAGCTGCAGCGATCGGTAAGCTGCTCTGACAGCTGACGCTTAGAGTTAGTGAGAGAGATATAAGTCTCTAACAGCAGAGAACTGGAAGGAAAGGCGGCCAAAGGAGGTGTTGGCTTTGGGAATGACCAGTGAAATATGCCTGCTGGAGCGTGTGCTACGGGTGGGTGTTGCTATGGTGACCAGTGAGCTGAGATAAGGCGGAGCTTTACCTAGCATAGACTTATAGATGACCTGGAGCCATTGGGTTTGGCGATGAATACGTAGAGAGGACCAGCCAACGAGAGCATACAGGTCTCGGTGGTGGGTAGTATATGGGACTTTGGTGACAAAACGGATGGCACTGTGATAGACTGCATCTAATTTGCTGAGTAGAGTGTTGGAGGCTATTTTGTAAATGACATCGCAGAAGTCAAGGATCGGTAGGATAGTCAGTTTTACGAGGTTATGTTTGGCGGCATGAGTGAAGGAGGCTTTGTTGTGAAATAGTAAGCCGATTCTAGATTTAACTTTGGATTGGAGATGCTTAATGTCAGTCTGGAAGGAGAGTTTACAGTATAGCCAGACACCAATGTATTTATAGGTGTCCACATATTCTAAGTCGGAACCGTCCAGAGTGGTGATGCTAGTCGGGCGGGCAGCGAACGGTTGAAGAGCATTAATTTATTTTTACTAGCATTTAAGAGCAGTTGGAGGCCACAGAAGGAGTGTTGTATGGCATTGAAGCTCATTTGGAGGTTTGCCAAAGAAGGGCCAGATGTATACAGAATGGTGTTGCCTGCATAGAGGTGGATTGAAGAATCACCCTCAACAAGAGCGACATCATTGATATATACAGAGAAAAGAGTCGGCCCGAGAATTGAACACTGTGGACCCCCATAGAGACTGCCAGAGGTCCGGACAACAGGCCCTCTGATTTGACACACTGAACTCTATCTTAGAAGTAGTTAGTGAACCAGGCGAGAAAGTCATTAGAGAAACCAAGGCTGTTGAGTCTGCCGATAAGAGTACGGTGATTGACAGAGTTGAAAGTCTTGGCCAGTTCAATGAAGACGGCTGCACAGTACTGTCTTTTATCAATGGCAGTTATGATGTTGTTTAAGACCGTGAGCGTGGCTGAGGTGACCAGCTCGGAAACCAGATTTTATAGCGGAGAAGGTTGTGTGGGATTCGAAATGGTCGGTGATCTGTTTGTTCACTTGGCTTTCGAAGCCTTTTGATAAGCAGGGCAGGATGGATATAGGTCTATAACAGTTTGGGTCTAGAGTGTCTCCCCCTTTGAAGAGGTAGATGACAGTGGCCACTTTCCAATTTTTAGAAATCTTTGATGATACGAAAGAGAGGTTGAACAGACTAGAAATAGGGGTTGCAACAATTGAGGTGGATCATTTTAGGAAGAGAGGGTCCAGATTGTCTAGCCCAGCTGATTTGTAGGGATCCAGATTTTGCAGCTGAGAAGCGAGAGGGGGGCAGTTGCTGCGGGGGGTGCAGAGCTGTTGGCCGGGGTTGTGTTAGCCAGGTGGAAAGCATGGCCAGCCATAGAAAAATGCTTATTGAAATTCTCAATTATCGTGGATTTATCAGTGTGACAGTGTTTCCTAGTCTCAGTGCAGTGGGCACCTGGGAGGAGGTAATTTTATTCTCCATGGACTTTACTGTGTTCCAAAACATTTTGGAATTAGTGCTGCAGGATGCAAATTTCTGTTTGAAAAGGCTAGCCAATGCTTTCCTAACTGACTGTGTATTGGTTCCTGACTTCCCTGAAAAGTATATCCCGGCTCCCGAACCTGGTCGCTTCTGGAGAGGAGGAAGGTAATGTAACGGAAAAGTCTGTCACTGGCCGCGGGCAGTGTTTGGTACACTGACGCACACACACATTCATCGTGCATCCCTGCTCTGCGTGGGCCGACACCCAAGTTAACTTCTCTATCTTAGTACATACATTTCACACTTACCTTCCGTCAGCAACAGGTTATTGTAAAAGGAATATACAGACAAGGGTTCCTTTTTTATTTGAACTTCTTTATGGATGAAATCCCGCTACCGGGATCGATATGACAACAGCCAGTGAAAGTGCAGGGCGCCAAATTCAAACAACAGAAATCTCATAATTAAAATTCCTCAAACATACAAGTATTTTACATTTTTTTTTAAGATAAATTTGTTGTTAATCCCACCCCAGTGTCCGATTTCAAAAAGGCTTTACAGCGAAAGGACACCAAACGATTATGTTTTGTCACTGCCTAGTCACAGAAAAACACAGCCATTTTTCCAGCCAAAGAGAGGAGTCACAAAAAGCAGAAATAGAGATAAAATTTATCATTAGCGTTTGATGATCTTCATCAGATGACACTCATAGGACTTCGTGTTACACAATACATGTATGTTTTGTTCGATAAAGTTCATATTTATATCCAAAAATCTCAGTTTACATCGGCATGTTATGTTCAGTAGTTCCAAAACATCCAGTGATTTTGCAGAGAGCCACATCAATATACATAAATACTCATAATAAACATTGATAAAAGATACAACTGTTATGCATGGAATTTTAGATCCACTGCTCCTTAATGCAACCGCTGTGTCAGATTTCAAAAAAACTTTATGGAAAGAGCACACCATGCCATAATCTGAGTACAGCGCTCAGACAACAAAACAAGCCAAACAGATACACCGCCATGTTGTGGAGTCAACAGAAGTCAGAAATAGCATTATAAATATTAACTTACCTTTGATGATCTTCATCCGAATGCACTCCCAGGAATCCCAGTTCCACAATAAATGTTTGTTTTGTTCAATAAAGTCCATCGTTTATGTCCAAATACCTCCTTTTGTTAGCGCGTTTAGTAAACAAATTCAAACTCACTAGGTGCGTGCAAGTCCAGTCGAAAGTTCAGACAAAGTTCAAAACGTTATATTACAGTTCATAGAAACATGTCAAACGATGTATAGAATCAATCTTTAGGATGTTGTTAACATAAATCTTCAATAATGTTCCAAGCGGAGAATTCCTTTGTCTTTAGAATTGCAATGGAACGCAGGTCGCTCTCACGTGAAGGCGTGATCAGCTCATGCACTCTGGCAGACCCCTTACTCAAACAGCTCTCATTCGCCCTGTATATTTGATAGGCAATGACTTGAAAAACTACAAACCTCAGATTTCCCACTTCCTGGTTTGATTTTTTCTCAGGTTTTTGCCTGCCATATGAGTTCTGTTATACTCACATACATCTTTTAAACAGTTTTAGGAACTTGAGTGTTTTCTATCCTATACTAATAATATGCATATATTAGCAACTGGGCCTGAGTAGCAGGCAGTTTACTCTGGGCACCTTATTCATCCAAGCTACTCAATACAGCCCCCAGCCATAAGAAGTTTTAAGCAACATTTATTACACTTATCAATGTTATGGATGAGCGCGTTGTTTGTTTGGTTCTGTTCCTCTCTCCAGTGCTGTAGCTTCCGGGTATGCTGGATAAGGACCCGAGCAAAGGGAATCGGGCTGACTTTGTAGTGCCTGTCCCAAATGGCTCGATAATGTAAATGGGCATATTGGAAGACACTATGTCAGTAGTGATGTGATTTTGTAAATGGTCTATTTTGTCTTGAAAAAACATGTTGCAGTGAATATAATTCATTATGTTTAGCTGAATGGAAAATGTAGGCTTTGAATAGGTAATTGCTTAATTAATTAGTGTTAATTATGTTCTGATGGGAGGGGCTTCCCTTACAAAAGGAGCCTCTGTTTCAGTTCAAAGGAAAGGCATTTTGGATTGAGCTGTGGATTGAGCAGCATTGTTTTAAGCTGTCCCCATAAGGTATAATTTTGATGGCAGTACTGTTGTTTTCCATCCAGGAATCACTATGTAAATTAACACTCTTGCACAGAATAACTTTTGCAGCTCGCCATCTTTTTATTTGATAGAGGTTAAGTTTTTCAGTTTAGCCTTCTACGTGACAGGCATGTTTATTTTAGATGGTGAGGAAAGCACTTTTAAAGAACAACCAGGCATCCTATATGGATGGGATCGATTAGAAAGACCTGCTCGCAGAATTGTTTTAGGGAGCATTTAACAGTGATGAGGGGTGGTCGTTAGATCGTGGACCCATAACGGACGCAGGCAATGAGGCGGTGATCGCTGAGATCCTGGTTGAAAACAGCAGAGGTGTATTTCGAGGGAAAGTTGGTCAGGATGATATTTATGAGGGTGCCCATGTTTACGGATTTGGGGTTGTACCTGGTAGGTTCCTTGATAATTTAAGCATATCCCAATTTAGGTCACCTAGCAGTACAAACTCTGACGATAGATGGGGGGCAGTCAATTCATATAAGGTGTCCAGGGCACAGCTGGGAGCTGAGGGGGGTCTATAACAAGCTGCAACAGTGAGGGACTTATTTCTGGGGAGATGGATCTGTAAAAGTATAAGCTCAAACTGTTTGGGCACAGACCTGGATAGTATGACAGAACTCTGCAGTCTATCTCTACAGTAGATTGCAATTTCGCATCCTTTTAGCAGTTTTTGGTGCCCGGATTCAGACGTAGCTAGCACATCAGGGTTGGCAGAGTGTGCTAAAGCAGTGAATAAAGCAAACTTAGGGAGGAGGCTTCTGATGTTAACTTCTTGACCATACTTGAGTCGCAGACGTCTCAAGTATGCCCCTGGAAATGCAAATGCGCTACGCTAAATGCTAAATGTACTCGTTACAACTCAATCTTTGATCAAAATTCACAAGCAGGGTATTGAATTAAAGCTACACTCGTTGTGAACCTAGCCAGCAAGTCAGATTTTTAAAATGCTTTTCGGCGAAAGCATGAGAAGCTATTATCTGATAGCATGCACCCCCCAAAATGCCAGCACGACACGTAAACAACAGATTTTGCGGTAGCCGGCGCTATTATAAAACATTCATTACCTTTGCGGTAGCCGGCGCTCAATGGCTTCTACCCAAAACGTTTGTCTATTTCTATGTTCAGCCTGATATGGTTCTCAGTCAGAGGCAGGTGTTTGTCATTGTCTCTGATTGAAATTGTTCCTGTCTAAAATATAAAACATTCATTACCTTTGACGAGCTTCACGGTCTAACCCATCCTGTGCCACCTCCACACCCCAGCCCTCTTTCTTGGCACTCCTATATGCCCCATAAACATCACTATTGGGTCTTTTTTTCGTTTAAATCGGTCCATATATACCCAAAATAGCTTTGTATGGAAGCTGTGTCATTCAGAAAAAAACATTGTTTTTAAACGCTGCGTAATTTTTTTAAATTAAAAAAGTCGACGATAAACTTTCACAAAACACTTCGAAATCCTTTTGTAATCCAACTTTAGGTATTAGTAAACGTTTATAATCTATCAAAATGATTACAGGGCGATGTATTTTCAATAGGTCTTCGCTTGCAAATCAATGGCTTCTAATGTCTTCATCAACTACATCCGGGTGAAGACTGGGAAAATGGAGGTCAGATAGATGGATTTTCCAACAATTAATTCAATTGAAAATGAGGACAATGGCGCCATCGTGTGGAATTTGTATGAATTTCAGGCAGGTCGATATTAAATTCTGTTCTCTTTTAACAACTCGTGGAAGTGACTAATGGAAATTATTTTTAGCTTTCAGAGAGCAGTTTTTCTTGCGTTTTTCAACGAAACACACGATCTGTTATAGTCACAGCCGTGATTTAACCAGTTTTATAAACTTCAGAGTGTTTTCTATCCACACATACTAATCATATGCATATACTATATTCCTGGCATGAGTAGCAGGACGCTGAAAAGTTGCGCGATTTTTAACAGAATTTTCGAAAAAGGAGGGGGTAGAAGTAAGAGGTTTTAACATGCATGAAACGAAGGCTATTACGGTTGCAAAAGTCAACAATGAGAGCGCCTGGGGACACACAGGGCCTTGGTTAACCTCTACATTCCCAGTGGAACAGAGGAGAAGTATATTTGTACCATATTTGCATTGCTACTAATTAAAACTCAAATTGGTCCCCACTATTCCACCTGCTAAAAGCCCTCCTCATCCCTAGTTGGGTTGTCATCCCAATGCCTGGCAGACCACCCCCAACCCCCAGTATCCCATAGCCCTGAAAAGACTGGGATCCATCCTTCAAAAAGAGCACACAGTGCCA
This sequence comes from Oncorhynchus clarkii lewisi, assembly GCF_045791955.1. Classification (NCBI taxonomy): domain Eukaryota; kingdom Metazoa; phylum Chordata; class Actinopteri; order Salmoniformes; family Salmonidae; genus Oncorhynchus; species Oncorhynchus clarkii. The sequence continues at coordinate 56,111 of NC_092147.1, forward strand.
TTTACAGAACAGAAATAGATCAACCGCCAAATGCATTTCTATCGCCCTCACCTCGATTTGTATTATATATAGCCATCAAAAAATATATATTTATTTTAAAAATCCTGTTTTTTATTTTCCATAATTAGCTATTAATATTTGTAGTAATGTAGGCAATTTATGCAAATAATTTTACCTCTCACCAGTCTCGCTATTACCATTACATTATACAAGGATTTATTATCCTATTAGTCCCTAACATCTTTTACTCGCAACAGTTGTGGGATACACACATACACCCTTACACCCACACACTCATACACACTCAACCCTCTTCCCCCCACACAACCATAGGCTCACGTTCTCAACAGTTGCACCGTCCCAGAGCCCAACTCAAGAAAGGTCCTGATTTACGACTGCATATACAGTTGCAGCTGTATGAGAAGGCCTGCAAGATTGTGCAAGAAAAATGGGCAGAAATTGAGAGATTTTATAAACCATTGTCATGTCCTAGATGGAGGTCAAATGTACACCTTTTCCCTGAAACACCCACAACACGGCCCCCCGTATTGACCATATTCCCAAGCATCTCCATGCAGTCAGACTTTTGATTTTGTGCCACCAGTGTCACAATAATATACCCCCTCTCTGAATGTCCGAGTGTGACCCCCTCCCTATGGGTTACTGCAGCTCGTGTTGCCATCACTGCCACTGCCTGGGTGGGGGCACCCCACCGGAATCCCCACCGGCTAGGTACAAGGTCATCAAGGTTCTCATTAGCAGCTTTGAGAATGTCCTTGTATAGTATGCTCTCCCTTTAGGGGGCTATGGCTTTGCAGGACCAACCCTGCCAAGCAGGCTCAGAATCTTGAGGGGGCAGTGCTGCTCTTGGTCTCTGACCACATTTTGGCTGCATACAAACCGCTTACAGCAGACCCATAAACAGTTAGGGACTTCTCCTTAGTATCTGGGTCCTTCAGGTGCGTGTCTAGGGTATAGGGTTGTGGACCGTTCTGTCAATATAGGATCATAAATAAATAAATTAGATACATAATTTATTTTAAAAATGTAGTTCCCTATCAAAGGACAATAAATAAATTAAATGTATAATTTATTTTAAAACACTATTCCACCAGGATAGGACAATAAATAAATAAGATGTATAATTCATTATAAAAAGTATATCCATCATCTGAACAACATTGAAAGCCCTCTCACAGCAATACATTGGTTCTGGAATATGCAACCATTTCCTTTCTCACTCAACGCCACACTTTCCCAAACATAAATAAACACACAGCCCACCATCCACATACTGTGCCTTCTGTTTACTGAGTTTTTATCTTCACCATGTTGAATTAGTGCTTTTATGTTCCAATTAGTTATATGTGAAGATATATAGAAAAGCTGTATTTTTTGTTGTATTATTACAATCCATAACTGGGCTAGAATTGTGTTTCATTATTTTCGTCTATAAGAACTTTGTAATTTTTTAAATAGCCATGGAATAGTCTTTGTGTCCCTGAACAACTGGTTATCAATATATAGTTTATCGATGACGAGAGCTACTCATTTCCCTTTTAGAGCTGCAATTTCCTTCGGGAACTGGTCATTCATGCCAATTTTGGTCCCAGCAAGTCTTTTACCCACGCTTTTAACCATTATTTTATCTTTAAAGGAAGCACATTTGGTAATGATTTGGCGTTCATACCTCTGTCCTCTCTGTCCGAAGCGGTGTACACGTTCGAGTTGGATTTTGTTGCGTGGAATCTGAAGCGCTGTAAGGAGGAACTCTAACTATTTAAGATTCAGGAACTTCTCCTTCTTACCCTTGGATACCTGTAAGTAGCAGATTCTCTCTCATGGATCTAGTCTGTATGTCAAGTAAGGCTTCTCTCAGAATGGTGTTCTCCTTTTTAAGTTCATTCACTTCGGTTTCAATCTAATTGACGGACCCTTTTAGCTTGTTTGTTTCCTTTTCCAATGTCTCATCTCAAGGCTTGCCTTCAACTCTTTTATATCCTTACTGACTAATTCAAGTATACCCAGTTTGTCATTTATTAATTTTAACAGATCGGTTTTGACCTTTACCATTCCCAGTGGTGATAATATTAAATCGTCTGTGTCTGTAGAAGAGTCACGTTTTCGTTTTGAAATCGGTTTCCCTGTCTTACTCTCCATCATGTTTGGGTGTTGCTTGCTTTCGCAATATTTGTCGATAAATTTCTCCAGTCTTAAGATTTGTTTTGTGTTATTATCCAGATTGAAGGTTATCACCCACCAGATTTTTTAAATTATTATTTTATTTTATTTTACCTTTATTTAACCAGGTAGGCTAGTTGAGAACAAGTTCTCATTTACAACTGCGACCTGGCCAAGATGAAGCAAAGCAGTACGACACAAACAACAACACAGAGTTACACATGGGATAAACATGGGATAAACAAACATAGAAAAAGTCTATATACAGTGTGTGAAAATGAGGTAGGATAAGGGAGGTACGGCAATAAATAGGCCATAGTGACGAAATAATTACAATATACAGTGCCTTGCGAAAGTATTCGGCCCCCTTGAACTTTGCGACCTTTTGCCACATTTCAGACTTCAAACATAAAGATATAAAACTGTATTTTTTTGTGAAGAATCAACAACAAGTGGGACACAATCATGAAGTGGAACGACATTTATTGGATATTTCAAACTTTTTTAACAAATGAAAAACTGAAAAATTGGGCGTGCAAAATTATTCAGCCCCTTTACTTTCAGTGCAGCAAACTCTCTCCAGAAGTTCAGTGAGGATCTCTGAATGATCCAATGTTGACCTAAATGACTAATGATGATAAATACAATCCAACTGTGTGTAATCAAGTCTCCGTATAAATGCACCTGCACTGTGATAGTCTCAGAGGTCCGTTAAAAGCGCAGAGAGCATCATGAAGAACAAGGAACACACCAGGCAGGTCCGAGATACTGTTGTGAAGAAGTTTAAAGCCGGATTTGGATACAAAAAGATTTCCCAAGCTTTAAACATCCCAAGGAGCACTGTGCAAGCGATAATATTGAAATGGAAGGAGTATCAGACCACTGCAAATCTACCAAGACCTGGCCGTCCCTCTAAACTTTCAGCTCATACAAGGAGAAGACTGATCAGAGATGCAGCCAAGAGGCCCATGATCACTCTGGATGAACTGCAGAGATCTACAGCTGAGGTGGGAGACTCTGTCCATAGGACAACAATCAGTCGTATATTGCACAAATCTGGCCTTTATGGAAGAGTGGCAAGAAGAAAGCCATTTCTTAAAGATATCCATAAAAAGTGACAATGATCCAAAACATAAAGCAAAATCTAGAATGGAATGGTTCAAAAATAAACATATCCAGGTGTTAGAATGGCCAAGTCAGACCTGAATCCAATCGAGAATCTGTGGAAAGAACTGAAAACTGCTGTTCACAAATGCTCTCCATCCAACCTCACTGAGCTCGAGCTGTTTTGCAAGGAGGAATGGGAAAAAATTTCAGTCTCTCGATGTGCAAAACTGATAGAGACATACCCCAAGCGACTTACAGCTGTAATCGCAGCAAAAGGTGACGCTACAAAGTATTAACTTAAGGGGGCTGAATAATTTTGCACGCCCAATTTTTCAGTTTTTGATTTGTTAAAAAAGTTTGAAATATCCAATAAATGTCGTTCCACTTCATGATTGTGTCCCACTTGTTGTTGATTCTTCACAAAAAATACAGTTTTATATCTTTATGTTTGAAGCCTGAAATGTGGCAAAAGGTCGCAAAGTTCAAGGGGGCCGAATACTTTCGCAAGGCACTGTTGCAATTAAACACTGGAGTGATAGATGTGCATAAGATGAGTGTGCAAGTAGAGATACTGGGGTCAAAGGAGAACAATAAATAACAGTATGGGGATGAGGTAGTTGGATGGGCTATTTACAGATGAGCTATGTACAGGTGCAGTGATCTATGAGCTGCTCTGACAGCTGGTGCTTAGTGAGGGAGATATGAGTCTCTAGCTTCAGTGATTTTTGCAGTGTAGTGCTAATATTTAGTCTAACTTGCCGATATTGAATATTACATTTTTATCTTGAGGTGCTCTATATAACTACGTTCAGTCCGCTATTACCTGTCAGAGCATACTGTCCTGTCGTCTGCAAACTTGATGATTGAGTTGGAAGCGTGCATGGCCACGCAGTCATGGGTGAACATGACTGCGTGGACAGGAGGGGACTGAGCACGCACCCTTGTGGGGCCCCAGTGTTGAGGATCAGCGAAGTGGAGATGTTATTTCCTACATTCTCCACCTGTGGGCGGCCCGTCAGGAAGTCCAGGACCCAATTGCACAGGGCGGAGTTGAGACCCAGGGCCTCAAGCTTAATGATGAGCTTGGAGGGTACTATGGTGTTGAATGCTGAGCTGTAGTCAATGAACAGCCTTCTTGCATAGGTATTCCTCTTTTCTAGATGGGATAGGGCAGTGTCCGTGTGATGGTGATTGCATCGTCTGTGTACCTATTGTGGCGGTAAGCAATCTGAAGTGGGTCTGTGTGACGGGTAAGGTGGAGATGATATGATCCTTGACTAGTCTTTCAAAGCACGTCATGATGACAGATATCAGATCGTCATTTAGTTCAGTTACCTTTGCCTTCTTGGTTACAGGAAAAATGGTGGCCATTTTGACGCATGTGAGGACAGCAGACTGAGGATAACACAGTGCCACCGACGCAACCCGCTACCAAGGACTGTGGGCTCTCCTTCTCCGTGGCCGACGTGAGTAAGACATTTAAACATGTTAACCCATGTGCAGACCATCTAGCTGGTGTGTTTACGGACATATTCAGATTGAATGCGAGGGTTAACACGTTTAAATGTCTTACTCACGTCGGCCACGGATTATGATACACACACCCCCGCTCTTTTTCTTCCCGGAGAGATGTTTATTCCTGTCGGCTCAACGCACAAAGAATCCAAGTGGCTGTACTGACTCCGACAGCATATCCCGAGAGAGTCATGTTTCCGTGAAACAGAGTATGTTACAATCCCTGATGTCTCTCTGGAAAGCAACCCTTGCCCTAGTTTCATCATTCTTCTTATCTAGAGACTGGACATTAGTGAGTAATATACTCAGAAGCGGTGGGTGGTGTGCACGCCTCCAAAGCCTTACCAGAAGACCGCTCCATCTACCTCTTCTCTAGTGGTGTTGTTTTGGGTCAGCCTCTGGAATCAGTTCAAATGCCCTGGGTGGTTCGGACAAAGGATCCGCTGTGGGAAAGTCGTATTCCTGGTCGTCGTACTGGTAAGTTGACGTCGCTCTGATATCCAATAGTTATTCCCGGCTGTATGTAATAACACTTAAGATTTTCTGGGCTAACAATGTAAGAAATAATACATAAAAAAACAAAATACTGCAGTTTCCTACGGACTAGAAGCGGGGCAGCCCTCTCTGTTGGCATCATGGGGACAGGCGAAGAACCCTTTTAGGATGTAAATAGCACCTTCTTTTCTAAGTGTAGAAATACATCATAACACAATCATGTTTAAGTAAAGACCCCTGACAACTAATATCAATATATATTTATACTGAACAAAAATGTAAAAACAACATGGTCCCATATTTTATGAGCTGAAATAAAAGATCCCAGAGATTTTCCATACGCACAAGCTCTGACTCTACTGATAGCTACGTTATTGAGGAAAAACATACTTTCTATGCCTGTGATATGTGGTTGTCCCACCTAGCTATTTTAAGATACAGTTAGTAAATTTAAGTCTTTCTGGATACGGGTGTCTGCTAAATGACTAACATGTCAATGTAAATGCACAAAAACCTTATTTCTCTCAAATGTTCTGCACAAATTAATTTTATCCCTGGTAGTGAACATTTTTTCTTTGCCAGGATAATTCGAGAGCTCATTTCTCTACCATAAGCCACCTCCAACGTTATTTTAGAGAATTTGGCTGTACGTCCAACCGGCCTCACAACCACACAACCACGCTTCTTCACCTGCGGGATCGTCTGAGATCAGCCACCTGGGCAGCTGATGAAACTGAAGAGTATTTCTGTCTGTAATAAAGTCCTTTTGAGGGGAAAAACTCATTCTAATTGGCTTGGCCATTGCTGCACCCCAGCCCAGTCATGTGAAATACATAGATTAAGGACTTTATTGAAATTGACTGTTTCCATATGTGAACTGTAACTCAGTAAAATCATTGAAATTGTTGCATGTTGCGTTTATATTTTTGTTCAGTATAGTTTTGGAGAAATTATTTGCCTTTATATAAGTTTAAGAAACATTGCCTTGTGCCTTGTAATTTCGTAACCAAAAGCCCAAATCTTTCAATACCATCAATCAATCAAATGTATTTATAAAGCCATTCTTACATCAGCTGATGTCTCAAAATGCTGTACAGAAACCCAGCCTCAAACCCCAAACAGCAAGCAATGCAGGTGTAGAAGCACGGTGGCTGGGAAAAAAACTCCCTAGAAAGGCAATTAGGGGTGGCCAGTCCTCTTCTGGCTGTGCCGGGTGGAGAACATGGCCAAGATGTTCATATGTTCAAAGATGACCAGCAAGGTCAAATAATAATAATCACAGTGGTTGTAGAGGGTGCAACAGATCAGCACCTTATGAGTAAATGTCAGTTGGCTTTTCATAGCCGATCATTCAGAGTGTATACCGTTCTTGCTGTCTCTTGAGAGTTGAAAACAGCAGGTCTGGGACAAGGTAGCACGTCCGGTGAACAGGTCAGGGTTCCATAGCCGCAGGCAGAACAGTTGAAACTGGAGCAGCAGCACAACCAGGTGGACTGGGGACAGCAAGTAGTCATCAGGCGAGGTAGTCCTGAGGCATGGTCCTACGGCTCAGGTCCTCCGAGGAGGGAGAGAGAGAATTAGAGAGAGCATACTTAAATTCACACAGGACACAGGACATAGGAGATATACTCCAGATATAACAGACTGAAACTATTGCAGCATAAGTACTGGAGGCTGAGACAGGAGGGGTCAGGAGACATTGTAGAATACCAGTAGAAATCCACATTTTTCAAGCCGAAAGACGATGGCCAGAGCTTACCCATAATGTTGAACAACGATTTAAGTAAATAAGTAATCATTTTAGTGAAATTATGATATATTTGGGCTTGAAGTGACAAAGCCGAACTGCTTCGTGAAAATCTGTGTGAATGAGGTGTCTTTTCCTATGATATGACATACAAATTATTTTCAGCCTTACGTTTTGTTCAGGCCTGAGTTTTATTTGAATGTTATCAGAAACAGCTACAAATTGTTCATCTTCGTGACTGAGATGAGCCAAAGAGCCATGGAGAAAATGAAAATAGGGGGGGAAACTTTTGTTTTTGCACCTTCACTGTTTTTTACCAGAACATCATAATCCTTTGGATAATTCGTCAATGTATAGTAGTTGTCACGCCCATCACGGGGACAGTCTCTGTTCTAGTCGCCATGGCCATCACGGGACGGTCTCTGTTGTAGTCGTCACGGCCGAGTGGCGTAGCGGTCTAAGGCATCTCAGTGCTAGAGGCATCACTACAGACCCTGGTTCGATTCCAGGCTGTATCACAACCGGCCGTGATTGGGAGTCCCATAGGGCGACATACACTTGGTCCGGGTTTGGCCGGTGTAGGCAGTCATTGTAAATAGGAATTTGTTCTTAACTGACTTTCCTAGTTAAGTAAAGGTAAAAAAGGGTTTATTTTTTATCTGTTTTTTAAATCAAATTTTACCTGCTTGCATGAGTTACTTGATGCGGAATAGAGTTCCATGTAGTACTGTGCGCCTCCCATAGTCTGTTCGGGACTTGGGGACTGTGAAGAGACCTCTGGTGGCATGTGTTGTGGGGTATGCATGGGTGTCCAAGTAGTTTAAACAGACAGCTCGGTGCTTTCAACATGTTAATACTTCTCACAAATACAAGTAGTGATGAAGTCCATCTCTCCTCCTATTTGAGCCAGGAGAGATTGACATGCATATTATTAATATTTTCTCCCTGTGTATATCCAAGGGCCAGCCGTTCTGCCCTGTTCTGAGCCAATTGTTCTGAGCCAATTCTGAGCCAATTGCAAGTCCTTTTTTGTGGCACCTGACCACACGACTGAACAGTAGTCCAGGTGCGACAAACCTATGGCCTGTAGGACCTTCCTTGTTGAGAAGGCAGAGCAGCGCTTTATTATAGACAGACTTCTCCCCATTTTAGCTGCAGTTGTATCAATATGTTTTGACCATGACAGTTTACAATCCAGGGTTACTCCAAGCAGTTTAGTCTCTTCAATTTGCTCAATTTCACATTATTCATTACAATATTTAGTTGAGGTTTAGTTTAGTTTTGGAAATATTTAGGACTAATTTATTGCTTGCCACCCATTCTGAAAGTAACTGCAGCTCTTTGTTAAGCGTTGCAGTCATTTCAGTCACTGTAGTAGCTGACGTGTATAGTGTTGAGTCATCCGCATACACAGACACACAGGCTTTACTCAAAGCCAATGGCAGGTCATTAGTAAAGATGGGGATTTCCTCATTCTTCCTGGATTATGTTGGACAGGCTTCCATTAAATAACACCCTCTGTGTTCTGTTAGACAGGTAACTCTTTATCCACAATATAGCAGGGGGTGTAAAGCCATAACACATATGTTTTTCCAGCAGCAAACTATGATCAATAATGTCAAAAGCTGCACTGAAGTCTTCCAAGACAGCACCCACAATCATTTTATCATCAATTTCTCTCAGCCAATCATCAGTCATTTGTTTAAATGCTGTAAGTGCTGAAAGTCTATTGTGAATTTGTTTACTGTAAAATATCATTGACCTGGTCAAACTTCAAAATGGCGACGGAAGAAATGGCAGCAGTTTTACGGGCGCCCAACCAATTGTGCTACTATGTGTTTTTTGTGTGCATTATTTGTAACTTATTTTGTACATAATGTTTCTGCAACCGTATTATCAGGACAGCGATCACTCACCTCGGATTAGACAAAGATTTTTCTTTAAACAAGCAGGACGCACAGGACATTCTCCAAACACCCGACATGGCCAACATCCCCTTTACTTGCAAGAGGAAGAGACGCAGGTACAGAGGACACAGAGTGGGCTGCCTCGTGATGACCCGCAGAAGGCAAGTGGGAAAGCCGTTACCGTCAATATTACTCGCCAGCTTGCAATGAGAACAGGTACGATCACGAATATCCTACCAACGGGACATCAAAAACTGTAATATCCTGTGTTTCACGGTGTCACACCCTGACCATAGTTTGCTTTGTATGTTTCTATGTTTTGTTTGGTCAAGGTGTGATCTGAGTGGACATTCTATGTTGGATGTCTAGTTTGTCTGTTTCTGTGTTTGGCCTGATAGGGTTCTCAATCAGGCAGGTGTTAGTCATTGTCTCTGATTGGGAGCCATATTTAGGTAGCCTGTTTTGTCATTGTGGGTTATTGTCTATGTTAGTTGCTTGTGTCAGCACAGTTCTCATTATAGCTTCACGGTCGTTATTCGTTTATTGTTTTGTATAGTTTGTTTTCAGTGTTCAGTGCTTTCTTTAATTAAAAAATCATCATGAACACATACCACGCTGCATTTTGGTCCGCTCCTTGCGACGATCGTGACACACGGAATCGTGGCTGAATGACGACATGGATATTCAGCTAGCGGGATATACGCTGCACCTGCAAGATGGAACAGCACACTCCGGTAAGACGAGGGGGGGTGGTCTATGCATATTTGTAAACAACAGCTGGTGCACGAAATCTAAGGAAGTCTCTAGATTTTGCTCTCATGAAGTAGAGTATATTGTGATAAATTGCAGGCCACACTGCTTGGCTAGAGAGTTTTCAGCTATACTTTTTGTGGCTGTTTATTTACCACCACAGACAGATGCTGGCACTAAGACCGCACAATAAACGTATAAGGAAATAAGCAAACAGGAAACCAGAGGAGGCGCCGGTGACTTTAATGCAGGGAAACTTAAATCAGTTCTACCAAATTTATATCAACATGATAAATGTGCACCCGGAGGGAAAAAATTCTAGATCACCTATATTGCACACGCAGAGACGAGTACAAAGCTTTCCCTCTCTCTCCATTTAGTAAATCCGAATACAACTCTATCCTCCTGATTCCTATTACATGCAAAAATTAAAGCAGGAAGCAACAGTGACTTGGTCTATAATAAAGTGGTCAGATGAAGCAGATGCTAAACTACAGGATTGTTTTGCTATCACAGACTGGAACATGTTCCGGGATTCTTCCGATGGCATTGAGGAGTACACCACATCAGTCACTGGCTTTATCAATAAGTGCATCGAGGACGTCGTCCCTACAGTGACTGTACGTACATACCCCAACCAGAAGCCATGGATTACAGGCATCATTCGCACTGAGCTAAAGGGTATAACCGCCGCTTTCAAGGTGCGGAACTCTAACCCGAAAGCTTACAAGAAATCCTGCTATGCCCTGCGACGAACCATCAAACAGGCAAAACGTCAATACAGGGCTAATATTGAATCATACTACACCTGCTCCGGTGCTCGTATTATGTGGCAGGGCTTGCAAACTATTACAGGCTACAAAGGGAAGCACAGCCATGAGCTGCCCAGTGACACGAGCCTACCAGACAAGCTAAATCACTTCTATGCTCTCTTCGAGGCAAGCTACACTGAGGCATGCATGAGAGCCTCAGCTGTTCCGGACGACTGTGGATTATTGAATGAAGCGCTCCAAATAAACATACTTTTTGGGGATATAAAGAAGGACTTTATCGAACAAAATGACCATTTGTTATGTAACATGGACACTTGTGATTTCAAACAGATAAAGATCTTCAAAGGTAAGGGATTTATTTTATCGCTATTTCGGACTTTCGCGATGCATCTGCTTGGTTGGAAAATGTTTTTAAATGCTTTTGTATGCGGGGTGCTGTCCTCAGATAATTGCACGGTGTGCTTTCGCCATAAAGCCTTTTTGAAATCTGACAACGTGGCGGGATTAACAAGAAGTTTCTTTTAAATTATGTATGACACTTGTATTTTCATGAAAGTTTAATATTACGATTTCTGTCATTTTAAATTTGGCGCTCTGCAATTTCATCGGATGTTGTCGAGGTGGGTCGCTTGAGGCACGCCTAGCCCACAGGTCAACATACACAAGGATTACCAGGACGTGTGCTACGTGCATCTGCTGACCAACTGGCAGGTGTCGTCACTGACATTTTCAACATGTCCCTGATTGAGTCTGTAATACCAATATGTTTCAAGCAGACCACCATACTCCCTGTGCCCAAGAACACTAAGACAACCTGCCTAAATGACTACCGACCCGTAGCAATCATGTCCGTAGCCATGAAGTGCTTTGAAAGGGTGGTTAGGGCTCACATCAACACCCTTATCCCAAAAACCCTAGACCCACTCCAATTTGCATACCGCCCAAACAGATCCACAGATGATGCAATCTCTATTGCACTCCACACTGCTCTTTCCCACCTGGACAAAAGGAACACTTATATGAGAATGCTATTAATTGACTACAGCTCAGCGTTCAACACCATAGTACCCTCAAAGCTCATCACTAAGCTAAGGATCCTGGGACTAAACACCTCCCTCTGCAACTGGATCCTGGACTTCCTGACGGGCCGCCCCCAGGTGGTGAGGGCAGGTAGCAACACATCAGCCACGCTGATCCTCAACACTGGAGCTCCCAGGGGTGCGTGCTCAGTCCCCCCCTGTACTCCCTGTTCACCCAGGACTGCCTGGCCAGGCACGACTCCATTACCATCATTAAGTTTGCAGACGACACAACAGTGGTAGGCCTGATCACAGACAACGATGGGACAGTCTATAGGGAGGAGGTCAGAGACCTTGCTGGGAGGTGCCAGAATAACAACCTATCCCTCAACGTAACCAAGACTAAGGAGATGATTGTGGACTACAGGAAAAGGAGGACTGAGCACGCCCCCATTCTCATCGACAGGGCTGGGGTGGAGCAGGTTGAGAGCTTCAAGTTCCTTGGTGTCTACATCACCAACCTTCTAGAATGGGCCAAACACACCTACACAGTCTTGAAGAGGACACGACAAAGCCTATTCCTCCTCAGGAAACTAAAGATTTGGCATGGGTCCTGAGATCCTCAAAAGGTTCTATGGCACAGTACATCACTGGGGCTAAGCTGCCTGCCATCCAGGACCTCTATACCAGGCGGTGTCAGGAAGGCCCTAAAAATTTTCAAAGACCCTAGCCATAGACTGTTCTCTCTACTACCGCATGGCAAGCGGTACCGGAGTGCCAAGTCTAGGACAAAGGCTTCTCAACAGTTTTTACCCCCAAGCCATAAGACTCCTGAACAGGTAATCAAATGGCAACCTGGACTATTTGCATTGTGTGCCCCCCCAACCCCTCTTTTACGCTGCTGCTACTCTCTGTTTATCATATATGCATAGTCACTTTAACCATATCTACATATACATACTACCTCAATTGCCCCGACCAACCAGTGCTCCCACACATTGGCTATCAGGGCTATCTGCATTGTGTCCAGCCACCCACCAACCCCTCTTTTACACTACTGCTACTCTCTGTTCATCATATATGCATAGTCACTTTAACCATATCTACATATATTGTACATACTACCTCAATCGGCCTGATTAACCGGTATCTGTTTGTAGCCTCTCTACTGTATATAGCCTCGCTACTGTTTTTCACTGTCTTTTTTACTGTTTTTATTTCTTTACTTACGTATTGTTCACCTAATACCTTTTTTGCACTATTGGTTAGAGCCTGTAAGTAAGCACCTGTTGTATTCGGAGCACGTGAGAAATAAACTTTGATTTTATACACAGTTTTTTACAAAGGTTCACTAAGGGATGGTAACAGGCTGATTGGTCAGCTATTTGAGCCAGTAAAGGGGGCTTTACTATTCTTGGGTAGCGGAATTACTTTAGCTTCCCTCCTGGCCTGAGGGTATACACTTAGATTGAAGATCTGGCAAATGGGAGTGGCAATATCGTCCGTTATTATCCTCATTAATTTTCCATCCAAGTTGTCAGACCCTGGTGGCTTGTCATTGTTGATAGACAACACTACTTTTTTCATCTCTTCCACACTCACATGATGGAATTCAAAAATACAAATTCTTGTCTTTCAGAGTTTGTTGCTGGCCTGTCATGCCTAAATTTGCTAATCTTGCCAATGAAATCTGTTTTGCCTGATGACATCTGTCTGCCTAGCCTGATGACATCATGTAACTGATGACATCTATCTGCCCAATGACATCTATGTGCCTGGCCTGAAGAAATCGATCTGCCTGATGACATCTGTCTGAAGACAGGACATTATTCCACGAGACTAGTATTACTAGAGCATGTTGGTTATGCAATTATTACCCCAGAATGTCCATTATCACAGAGGACCATTCAGACTGGATTTGTTTTTTCCAAAGTGCCCCCTGTAATTGCTCCTGAGTGTCGCAGTGGGCTAAGGCACTGTATCTCAGTGCTTTAGGCGTCACTACAGACCCTGGTTTGAATCCAGACTGTATCACAATTGCCCGTGATTGGCCGGTTGTTGCACAATTGGCCCAGCATTGTCCGGGTTTAGCCGGGGTAGGCCGTCATTGTAAATAAGAATTTGTTCTTAACTGACTTGCCTAGTTAAATAAAGGTAAAATGTTTGATTTCTTTAAATAGATTGACCATTATGACGATGCCTTTATTCTCGGCATGAAGATATTGCAATATCTCCAGTTGATAACACACTACACTCAAATTTGCTTCCCAAGTTTCTAAACCATACCAAACCATTTTTGGTTTAATGTCCAATTATATTTTTATTGAGCAAGTGTGATCATAATCATTATTTTAGTGATCTGCAGTAGATGTCCTAAATGCCCCTGAGCCTGCAGATGTGCGCTAAACAGTGCACTTGCACTTGATGTGTTTTGAGGCTATGGATGAGTGAACTTCTCATTTCCAAAAATGTAGCTCAGCTGGAATACTGCTTTGCGATCTATTAAGATTATGGGTTGCATTAAATAGGCACTTTTTTTTTACTAACACATCTGGCAATGTTCATATCTTTGGCAAAAAACGTGCAGTATAAGCAGAAGCATTCACTGTGAAAGTTGATACATGTAGGCCCTTCATATAGGCTAAGCCCAGCACTTTTTTAAAGCATTAATTTATGAAGTCAGTTGTTTTTTTTGCTCAAATTTGAGCAGCACCTGTCAAATTCTTACATTTCTCTCAAAACACAGGGATGTCGAATTGCGGTGGACTAGTATTATCAGAGGATCTTAGTGGAAAAACAGAAGGTTATTCTGGCTGGAATTATTACTCTACTGCTATGCAAAAATGAATGACATGGTAGATTCAGATGGGACTTAAATGTATGTTTGTGCACATAATTGCACAGCCCTATCTCCCCCAGTAAAACGAATCCCATGGAGATAGAATTCCTCACAATCAAATGTTGACCGCATTATCTACCAAGGGAATTCTCTTAATTTATAATCACAGCCGTATATATTCCCCCCCAAGCAGACACATCGATGGCTCTGAACGAACTTTATTTGACTCTTTGCAAACTGGAATCCATATATCCTGAGGCTGCATTCATTGTAGCTGGGGATTTTAACAAGGCTAATCTGAAAACAAGACTCCCTAAATTGTATCAGCATATCGATTGCGCAACCAGGGCTGGAAAAACCTTGGACCATTGCTATTCTAACTTCCGCGACGCATATAAGGCCCTGCCCCGCTCTCCTTTAGGAAAAGCTGACCACGACTCCATTTTGTTGATCCCTGCCTACAAACAGAAACTAAAACAAGAAGCTCCCGCGCTGAGGTCTGTTCAACGCTGGTGCGACCAATCTGATTCCACACTCCAAGACTGCTTCCATCACGTGGACTGGGATATGTTTCGTATTGCATCAAACAACAACATTGACGAAACGCTGATTCGGTGAGCGAGTTCATTAGAACGTGCGTTGAATATGTCGTTCCCATAGCAACGATTAAAACATTCCCAAACCAGAAACCGTGGATTGATGGCAGCATTCGCGTGAAACTGAAAGCTCGAACCACTGCTTTTAATCAGGGCAAGGTGACCGGGAACATGACCGAATACAAACAGTGTAGCTATTCCCTCCGCAAGGCAATCAAACAAGCTAAGCATCAGTATAGAGACAAAGTAGAATCTCAATTCAACGGCTCAGACACAAGAGGTATGTGGCAGGGTCTACAGTCAATCACGGATTACAAAAAGAGAACCAGCCCCGTCACGGACCAGGATGTCTTGCTCCCAGGCAGACTAACTTTTTTGCCCGTTTTGAGGACAATGGTGTCACTGACACGGCCCGCAACCAAAACATGCGGACTCTCCTTTACTGTAGCCGACGTGAGGAAAACATTTAAACGTGTTAACCCTCGCAAGGCTGCAGGCCCAGACGGAATCCCCAGCCGCGCCCTCCGAGCATGCGCAGACCAGCTGGCTGGTGTGTTTATGGACATATTCAATCGATCCCTATCCCAGTCTGTTCCCACATGCTTCAAGAGGGCCACCATTGTTCCTGTTCCCAAGAAAGCTAAGGTAACTGAGCTAAACGACTACCGCCCCGTAGCACTCACTTCCGTCATCATGAAGTGCTTTGAGAGACTAGTCAAGGACCATATCACCTCCACCCTACCTGACACCCTAGACCCACTCCAATTTTCTTACCGCCCAAATAGGTCCACAGACGATGCAATCTCAACCACACTGCACACTGCCCTAACCCATCTGGACAAGAGGAATACCTATGTGAGAATGCTGTTCATCGACTACAGCTCGGCATTTAACACCATAGTGCCCTCCAAGCTCGTCATCAAGATCGAGACCCTGGGTCTCGACCCCGCCCTGTGCAACTGGGTACTGGACTTCCTGACGGGCCGCCCCCAGGTGGTGAGGGTAGGTAACATCTCCACCCCGCTGATCCTCAACACTGGGGCCCCACAAGGGTGCGTTCTGAGCCCTCTCCTGTACTCCCTGTTCACCCACGACTGCGTGGCCACGCACGCCTCCAACTCAATCATCAAGTTTGCGGACGACACAACAGTGGTAGGCTTGATTACCAACAACGTCGAGACGGCATACAGGGAGGAGGTGAGGGCCCTCGGAGTGTGGTGTCAGGAAAATAACCTCACACTCAACGTCAACAAAACTAAGGAGATTATTGTGGACTTCAGGAAACAGCAGAGGGAACACCCCCCCCCCCCCGAGGGTAGTAGGTTTTAAGTTCCTCGGCGTACACATCACAGACCAACTGAATTGGTCCACCCACACAGACCGCATCGTGAAGAAGGCGCAGCAGCGCCTCTTCAACCTCAGGAGGCTGAAGAAATTTGGCTTGTCATCAAAAGCACTCACAAACTTCTACAGATGCACAATCGAGAGCATCCTGTCGGGCTGTATCACCGCCTGGTACGGCAACTGCTCCGTCCACAACCGTAAGGCTCTCCAGAGGGTAGTGAGGTCTGCACAACGCATCACCGGGGGCAAACTACCTGCCCTCCAGGACACTTACACCACCCGATGTCACAGGAAGGCCATAAAGATCATCAAGGACAACAACCACCCGAGCCACTGCCTGTTCACCCCGCTATCATCCAGAAGGCGAGGTCAGTACAGGTGCATCAAAGCTGGGACTGAGAGACTGAAAAACAGCTTCTATCTCAAGACATCAGACTGTTAAACAGCCACCACTAACATTGAGTGGCTGCTGCCAACACACTGACTCAACTCCAGCCACTTTAATAATGGGAATTGATGGGAAATGATGTAAAATATATCATTAGCCACTTTAAACAATGCTACCTAATATAATGTTTACATACCCTACATTATTCATCTCATATGTATATACTGTACTCAATACCATCTACTGTATCTTGCCTATGCCGCTCTGTACCATCACTCATTCATATATCTTTATGTACATATTCTTTATCCCCTTACACTTGTCTATAAGGTAGTAGTTTTGGAATTGTTAGCTAGATTACGTGTTGGTTATTACTGCATTGTCAGAACTAGAAGCACAAGCATTTCGCTACACTCGCATTAACATCTGCTAACCATGTGTATGTGACAAATAAAATTTGATTTGATTTAGGACTTTTCGTGTGTTACATGAATAATCAGCAATAGTCTCTTGATAACTTGTGCTAACAATGTTCCCTAAATACAACTTCAATCACAAAAATGATATTCCATGTCGAGTGCAGAAGCTAACAGCTAACAGCTAACATTTCCTGTCTTAATCCATTAGCTCTTTCTCTCCACTAGGTGGCAGTATTTACCCTTACAAATCTACTATTCCCGATAGAAATAACACCATTCTTCATACATTGTAATGTATAAATTGATAAGAGCTAGGTAAATGAGTCATCCGTTTAGAAAAAGGAATTGTAAATACAAATATAGCAATTGTTTTAGATTATCTTTCCTTATGATTACTGAAGACGAATGTCAAACCAGTCATGTGGAAGGAAACTGAAAATCATATCTATATGACATATATTGCCTCCACAGTGAAGTACAGTAGGCTATAAATGGCGAGGATTACATCTGATGACCCTAGCTATAGGCTTCTCTAGTGCTGAACCCACCGAGTTGATGTATGCTCTCTAGAATGTTTTAATTATATGCCCAGGCTTTCTGTAGTTTAAAAAAATAATTTGTATAATGTTAAATATTAGCCACCATCAGTAATACCCACATTACAATTTTAACTGTCATTCTCGTGTTAGTTTCCTTCAATTTGTTGCTTACATTTTGTATCATTCCATTCCGTTTACCTTTACCTTTACCTTTACCTTTCTTTCCTCGGTCACAAGTTGTTCCTGAGGGTCGCTAGCAATGGTGAATCATATTAGGCTAAAGTTGTGTAATAATTTGATACATGTAGCCTATTTGAATCATTATGGAACTCAGACCACACTTAGCTGTTTGGATTCTGGCACACAGTTCATGACGAATGGACCGTTGTCATACATTTCCGTGATTAGTGAGGATAAGGGTAGATTTATTGGACTATTGTGTTCAACCCCTATTGTACACTTTTTTTCACCTTCAAATATTTAATAGATTGAACTTCAATAACTTTCAGGATGAATCACACCACTCTTTTTTTCTCCATCAATATATTTTGTGCATAAAGGCTTAGAAATATAAATCTATAAATCTGTTTAGGGTTTGTAAATACTTTCCTAACCCTAAATAATCTACAATCTATTCTAAATCTACCAGTTAGTGTGGAAACTAAGACAAATATGCATATATTTACAATAGATTGCTTTCTTTCTTTGATTCCTAATATTCAAAACCAGTTCTGTCGATATATTCTAGTGTGTCTGTAGACAAAATTACGATTAAAGGTACATCGTATTTAAAGGGATGGCTTAAGATAAATGTACTGAACCTATTGAATGAGAACTTCACAAGAAAATATGTTGGCCAGCAAATAGGAGGGTTTTCAGAAGTTGAATGAAATGTATTCATTGTGTGCAAGGGAGCACCACCTGCAGAGCGTGTTATGCGCCTGCATAAGGTAAGTCTGAATACCAACTACTGAGAAGTGTGTGTGTGTGTGTGTAGGACACATTTCCTAAGTCTGAATCGGCCCCTTTGGTGATATACTGTGAAATGCTGTACACTACATGTGGATCTAATATGTTTCTCTCATCAGGTTTCATAGGACCAGAGAAGCTGCAGAACTCTGCAGTGGTATTTGAGTTGACCGGCTGTGCGCAGGAGGACTGAGTCCGGAGTCCATCTTAAACCCAGATCATTGACGTAACCAACCCTCTGACAGGGTCATGGTGTACCTGGCCCACACGGTTCACTGGCAGTTCCTGGGCCTAGTGATTGGCTGTGTAGGCTGGATCCTGACCATGGCCACCGCGGGCCACAACGAGTGGAGGCTGTGGTACGTAGAGGACGTCTCCGTGGTAACCTCTGGCGTGGCCTGGGTGGGCGTGTGGCGGGCGTGTTTCTATAGCCACACTCTACCCGACTCAGAGTTCTGCCAGCCAATCAGCATTGCCGACCTGTTTGTTCCCGTGGAGATCTCCGTGGCACAGGTGGTCATCATGGTAGCAGTGATAACTGGACTCTTGGGAAACATCCTTGGTGCGTACGCAGTGAGGAACATCTATTTTGGTCAGAAGACTCATGACTTTATCAGACTGACGTTCTCAGGGGCCGGGGGGCTGTACGTCCTGACAGGGGTCAGCTTTCTGGTCCCTCTAGTCTGGAACGTGAAATCTGTCCTGACTAATCAGACTGTAGCATTCCCCCCAGAGTTCCACCTCCCTCCTGCCCCCCTCAGACAGGAAGTGGGCGGAGCTATCTGGATGGGGGTCGGTGCTTCGATCTTCCTTATCTTTGGCGGTCTCCTATTCCTCTGCTACAGGTATGTTATCAGGGCTAAGCCAGTCAGTGGAGAGAACGACAAGGACCCTCTACATGGGCCACCGATAAGACTAAAGTCTATATTAGAGAATGGAGACAAGGAGACCAGAGACAACCCTGCCTTCCAGGCTGATGAAGACTTTTAGGGCAGAGGGCAGACAAACAGGCACTTGTAAACTCCCCGTCGTGGATTTAAAAGCATAGAATTGGTTTAAGCATTGGCTGGAGAGTTTCTGCCATTGTTTAATACATGCAAGAAAGTGTGGAAGTACACACTTTGGGAGAAGGGTGGGGAATCTGAATTCAACCATAAAACACTGGAAAACAGAACCATAGAACCCCTTCTCTCTGTGAAATTATCAGTTTAGCATGATTGAAGTTTAGAGTACAGCTTTGACAAGTGCATAGACGCAGTGATCTATATTTTGGTCTCTGATAAATGTGACTAATGAAAACTGCAATTGTTTTGATTTGTATATATTTGCAACCAAATTTATTTGAAATGTTGTAACTGTAATTTTGTAGTGATCATGCTTGAACTGTTGTTCTCGAGGCACCGTTGCAAATGAGACCCTGATCTCAATGGATTCCGCAGTTAAACAAAGGCTAATAATAAAATCAAATTAACATGACAAAGTTCATGAAATCCTTGGAATGTCATGTGTAAACTTTTTTTGAAATGTAAGTGAAAAGAATGTGGCAGCTGTACTGTAGGGTTACTGCATATAATTTCATAAATAGATTTTTATATTGAAATCACTTCCTGCTATGTTGCTCCTGTTGTTGGACCCCTGCCGTGAATGAAATTAACTTTACAGCACCTCTCAGTGTGGTGCCAAAACTTCATACCCAGCTCTCTGGGGCTGCGTCTCTATTCCCTATGGCACCCTATTCCCAATATAGTGCACAACATTTGACCAGAGCTCTATGTAAAAAGTAGTGCACTATAAAGTGATTAGAGTGGAATTTGAGGCACATAGTGATACTCCTTTATACTGCAGCAGTCAAATTGTAATCTGAGAATGGAATACTGGTTGTGACAAATCTCAGTGGGAGTTAGTTATGTGATTCTTCTTAAAAAATGAGTTAATCCAGAGAAATTAATTTTTTAATTAGATTAGATTTTATTTCTCAGCTGGAGTTTAGGTATTCTGAATTAACTTAGTCCAAGGAGGGCTCTCTCTCTCAATTTCAATTTAATGGGCTTTATTGGCATGGGAAACCTATGTTTACATTGCCAAAGCAAGTTTTCTTTAATAATTTTTAAATTATTTTTGGGGTATTTCTCTTAGAACTGCATTGTTGGTTAAGGCAGTCAGTCAGCATTTCACTAAGGACTACACCTGTTATATTCGGCGCATGCGCATGTGTCAAATATAATTTGATTTTAAATAGATAATAAACAAAAGTGTAATAAACAATACAAAATTAACAGTAACCATTACTCTCACAAAAGTTCCAAAATAAAGACATTTCAAATGTCACATGTCTATATATACAGTGTTGTATTGATGTGCAAATTGTTAAATTACAAAAGGGAAAATTAACATAAATATAGGTTGTATTTACAAAGGTGTTTGTTCTTCACTGGTTGCCCTTTACTTGTGGCAACAGGTCCAATCAAATCTAATTTTATTTGTCACATACAACAACCTTACAGTGAAATGCTGACTGACAAGCCCTAAATCAACAATGCAGTTCAAGGTCACAAATCTTGCTGCTGTGATGGCACGCTGTGGTATTTCACTCAATAGATATGGGAGTTTATCAAAATTGTATTTGTTTTGGAATTCTTTGTGGATCTGTAATCTGAGGGAGATATGTGTCTCTATGGTCATACATTTGGCAGGAGGTTAGGAAATGCAGCTCGGTTTCCACCTCATTGTGTGGGCAGTGTCCACAGCCTGTCTTCTCTTGAGAGCCAGGTCTGCCAACGGCAGCCTCTCTCAATAGCAAGACTATGCTCACTGAGTCTGTACCAAGTCAAAGCTTTCCTTAAGTTTGGGTCAATTACAGTTGTAAGGAATTCTGCCACTCTGTACTCACTGTTTAGGGCCAAATAGCCTTCTAGTAAAAAATGTCCAATGTGTCAAGAAATTATCTTTTTGTTTTGTCATGATTTGGTCGGGTCTAATTGTGTTGCTGTCCTGGGGCTCTGTGGGGTGTGTTTGTGAACAGAGCCCCAGGACCAGCTTGTTTTACTCTTCTCCAGGTTCATCTCTCTGAAGCTGATGGCTTTCTTATGGAAGGTTTGGGAGTCGGTGGCTATAGAATTTATTGTCTCTTTTCTAGATTTAGATAATTAGTGGGTATCGGCCTAATCCTGCTCTGCATCCATTATTTGGCTATTTACGTTCTACACTGCGGATATTTTTGCAGAATTCTGCATGTAGAGTGTCATTTTGGTGTTTGTCTCATTTTGTGAGTTCTTGGTTTGTGAGCGGACCCCAGACCTCACAATGATAAAGGGCAATGGGTTTTATAACTGATTCAAGTATTTATAGCCAGATCCTAATTGGTGTTATTTTATGTTCCTTTTGATGGAGTAGAAGGAAGGCCCTTCTTGCCTTGTCTCAGATCGTTCACAGCTTTGTGGAAGTTACCTGTGGCGCTGATCTTTAGTGTCCTCTAGCGCAACGGTGTCTAGATGGAATTTGTATTGGTGGTCCTGGCAACTGGACTTTTTTTTAATCCTTTATACTCCATCTATCTGTGTCCCCTCATCTATAAGCCCACAGACTGAATACTTTATAATCCATCTATCTGTGTCCCCTCATCTATAAGACCACAGACTGAATACTTTATACTCCATCTATCTGTGTCCCCTCATCTATAAGCCCACAGACTGAATACTTTATACTCCATCTATCTGTGTCCCCTCATCTATAAGCCCACAGACTGAATACTTTATACTCCATCTATCTGTGTCCCCTCATCTATAAACCCACAGACTGAATACTTTATAATCCATCTATCTGTGTCCCCTCATCTATAAACCCACAGACTGAATACTTTATAATCCATCTATCTGTGTCTCCTCATCTATAAGACCACAGACTGAATACTTTATAATCCATCTATCTGTGTCCCCTCATCTATAAGCCCACAGAGTGACCAGTTCATCTGACACCCTTATAAATAATGTTTTGAATAATGTGGCTAATACAGGTATACTTTATACTGACATTTCTGACCACTTTCCAATTGTCTCTTTGGCAGCTGGAAATGAACAGATGGGAATGATATCATTAAATGTATAATATTTAACAGAAGTAATTGTGAGCACTTTAAGATGTTGATTGATGATATTTCATGGGAACATGTTTATAACCAGGCCGATGTGGAGTCTGCTTACCAGACTTTTCTCACGTCTTTCACCTCTATTTCACCACTGCTTTCCCTTAGTTAAACCATGTAAGAGAACTGCAAAAGGATTCTGAAAACCTAAACTATAAAAAGTTCCTCACAAATTCCTCACCCCTAACAAATTTACTCACCTACTGGATATCCCCCAAAATATATTTTACTATTCCATCAAGTTATTGTTGGAAATAATTCCTATAGTGATCTTGATGTTATTTCATGTGAATTTAATCACTTTCTTTGAGTGTGGGTTCCTCTCTGTCAAATAGTCAAATAGCTGTTCATACGCACTACCCTCAGTAGTGCCTTGTGGTCAGAGGCCGAGCAGTAGCTGTACTACCATGTTTTACTAAAATCCTATAAAAATTGTATATAAAAGTATATAAGTCACACTGTATTCTATATGAGCACCAATATGGTTTTTGTAAAAACTACTCCACAGATATCTCTTTTGCAACTAGTGGATTAAACCGTTTACAGCTCTTAACAACAATATGCTCTTGGAATTTTTTTAGCCAAAGCGTTTGACACGGTTGGTCATGAAATATTACATTCTAACTTGCATTATTACAATTGTCATGATTATACATATAATTGGTTATATAGTCATGTTTATGATAGAGAACAATGTGTTTATGCAAACAGCTGTGCTTCTACCAGGGCCAAGATATCATGTGGTAAGCCACAGAGTTTAATACCAGTCTAGTTTTTATAGTGGAGGGTAAGGGTTAGTGGTGAGGGTTTTACCAGTCTAGTTTTTATAGTGGAGGGTTAGTGGTGAGGGTTTTACCAGTCTAGTTTTTATAGTGGATAGTTAGTGGTGAGGGTTTTACCAGTCTAGGTTTTATAATGGAGGGTAAGGGTTAGTGGTGAGGGTTTTACCAGTATATTTTTTTTCTAGTTGTTTACGATAGACAACAGTGTGTTTATGCAAACGGCTGTGCATCTACCAGGATATCCTGGTGTGCCACAGGGTTGAATAATTGGACCTTTATTATTCTTCATCTATATCAATGACCTGTTGGGTCTTCTACCATACTAATCTATATCAATAACCTTACTGCTGGGTCTTCTACCATACTAATCTATATCAATAACCTGACTGCTGGGTCTTCTACAGTACTTCCTATTCGCTTTGCTGTTGCTTTTATCACACAATAATTTTGATTCACTAATGAAACACATTCAGGTATGGCCACATTTTCTAAATGGGTCCAGATAACCAAATGATCTTTAAATGTACAAATATTCAACTTTTTGTATTCACAAGTAAGAATAAGAAATATTGTAAAAAATAAATTTAAAAAAGAGCCAGAATCTCAATTGGTGGGAATGAAATGGAACAAGTCACATCCATTAGATTCCTTGGAGTTCTACATTATAACATTTTACATATGACAGGCATAGAAAGTATATTTGTGACTCACCACCTGGATTTGGTTTTATGTAGAAAAAAATTAAATTGTGTTTTTTACATTGAATAAAAGTAGACTCAGAGCTAGCTACAAAATGGTATATCATACACTGCATTTTTGAGGAGCAATTTGAAAGTAACTGTGCTTTGAAAGTTGATAAACTTGTACTCACTTTTGAGAAAATGGCCTTTGAATGTTTTGGTTTCTAGTGAAGATCTCTTCTTTGTCTACACCCATTCAGCATCATTCACATCCTCTTAAGCTTTAACCTCACCCATCTCGTTTCGCTCTCAGAGCATTCAGAGCACACACTTGATGCTCTGGCTGACGATTTGTTTACCTCTGGATAACATGAAAACAGCCTAACCAACAATTTGATTATGCTTTGTCTTTCTCTACCCTGCATGAATATGCTGGGAGCTAACCAACCAGGTTCAACATTAGCTAGCTAACATTCGGCTTTAACTAGCAAAGCAAACGGCTCTGGGATACAAATAATAACGTCATGCACGTAATGTTAGCTAGGGAGCCAGCCAGATAACGTTAGCTAGCGAGCTAACAGTAAACTTTAGCTTGAAATGAAACCACTTTCTGTCAAAATTAGAAACATCTGAAAATGTAGCTAGCTAACGCTAGACAAGCTTACCTGTATACATCATCATGCATGATGGATGAGTCTCTCTGTCGTGGATGCCATACCACGGTTGCCCTTAGTTTGAAGATGTAATCCGGAGACAGGTGTTTTCTCCATCTCTTTAGCTATCATACTATAATTACACTGTTTTCAAAACTTGATCCTCCAGAAAGTGGAGAGTAACACTTGTGCAGCTCAAATACACAATACAGTTTAAAAAAAAACAGACTGACCAGCTCAAATAGACAGACAGAAGCCTTCTATATGGCAGACAAATCCGAACTCCTCTCTCGGCATGTCCAGCCCCCTATTATCTCAGCCAATCATGGCTAGTGGGAAGGTTTCTGGCTTTTTCCAACAGCGAGTTGCAGTAGTCCAGACGGGAGAGGAGAAGTGCCTGGATTAGGACCTGTGCCACTTCCTGTGTGATGTACGGATGTTGTAGAGCATGAACCTGCAGGAGCGAGTCACTGCTTTGATGTTTGCAGAGAACAACAGAATGTTGTCCAGGCTCATGCCAAGGTTCATTGCACTCTGGGAGGGTGACACTGTTGTGTTGTCAACCGGGAAGGAGAGGTCTTTGAGCAGGCAGACCTTCTCCGGGAGGAAGAGCAGCTCATCTTGGTCAGGTTGAGCTTGAAGTGGTGAGCTGACATCCAAGTTGAGATATCTATCAGGCACGCAGAGATGCATGTCGCCACCTGGGTGTCAGAAGGCGGAAAGGAGAAAAGTACTACAGTGTCATCCGCATAGCAATGATAGGAGAGACCATGTGAGGATATGACGGAGCCGAATGATTTGGCATATAGAGAGAAGATGAGAGGGTCTAGAATCTAATTTATTAAAATTTATCCTGGAAAGATCATATTCAATTTGTCTGTAGCAAAGTGATGAAATCTGTTGGTATCATCAGAAAGATTAATGGTTTATTTCATCAAGCTTGCTTCCTAACTCTATACTTTAGCTTCATTTACCCATATCTAATTTACTGTAATATTTTATGGGACAGTACCTACTCATCATACAAAATACATTAGCAAGGCTAGCCACCTCCTCTAATTTCCTGGCTCCATCTGTACCTTTGTTTAAGTAACTTAATATTTTGCCTATTTACAACATTAATGTATGCCAATTATGCACTTTCATCAATACTCATACCTCCCAGACAGTTTTTCCTAAACCCTTCAATGGATTCTACCAGGTCCCAGTTTACCTAAACCCTTCAATGGATTCTACCAGGTCCCAGTTTACCTAAACCCTTCAATGGATTCTACCAGGTCCCAGTTTACCTAAACCCTTCAATGGATTCTACCAGGTCCCAGACAGTTGACCTAAACCCTTCAATGGATTCTTCCAGGTTAATTCTGAAATCCATCTATATAACACAAGACACTGTGGTAACCTTCACCCTCACATAGTCAATTCTCCGTCAGATACAGAGGTACCATACTCTTGAATTATTATCTTCACATTGCCAAAACCTCATAATCCTTCTAAACTTTAAGCAAAGACTCAGTCAGCTTGATGAACCAAACTAATCCCCTCCATGTAGCCTAACTCTTGGACTCACACAAACATGTACGCATACACATACATATAATCAAACAAGGTTTTCCTTGTTTACTGAGTATATCATGTACAATTATAATTAACATGCTTTGCTTAACTGGTTGAACTAACTTTGTTTGTACTTATATTAGTGGTGTGGTTTTCATATCAGCCTTTTAGGGATTCTACTTCACCTGCACACCGTTTTAACACTTTATCTCTACTCTTTTGTCTTTCACTTATTTTCTTTGGTGGAAATAAATTAATCCTGAAACCTATTTATATTTCCACACTATCAGGTTGAAATGTAATACTGTGAAATTGTGGAAATTATGATAATTCCCTTTTAGTGTAAGAGCTGTTTTGGGAAGTCTGCCTGAAATTTCTGTCAGTTTTGGTGGGATGGAGTTTTGGTCTGCCTGGGGAATTTGTTAATAGACCAATAAGAAAGATAGGTTTGGAACTATCTGCCAATAAGAGCTAGTTTTCAGTTGTTCCCTCCCCTATCAGACTACCTCCAGAGAGTCCAAGATAAATTTTAGCTTGAGAATTGCTCTTTGCTAAGAAGCTATTTTAGTTTCTTTTTGACCATTTTTCTTAAAAACAATCAGAGTAAGGTATGTTACATTTCGTCATTATTACCCAGAAATGATTTGGTATTGAAATAAAAACAGCTGCATTGGACCTTTAAGAAGGGCTCCATGACCAATGGAAGGAGATTTAAGGTCAAGCTGTACAACAATGTTTCTCAGATCTGAGCTAACAGCAATTCAGGAAAAAGGTAACTCAAAACACCCGAAAGACTTTCATTCAAGTCTGACAAAACCATCACTGAATTAAAATGCTGAGAGATGGAGTAGGTAAACTAGTTACATTTACATGTATGGAATCATTTTCCACAAACTATACCGAACAGTGAAAATATTTGGATTTGTCTAAACAATATTTTCTACACTATCTGTAATCTTCATAATTGAGGTGATTTAACTTGTTTACAGTCCAGGTTGTTTTTACTTTGAAGACACACAGCACTCAGTCTCCCAGCAGTTATTGCGCAGTAATCACAGAAAACATCTCAGAATCATTAGGAAGGTCATTTTCACTGCAATGCCTCCCTGTTCTCCAAAACCTCTCTGCTGCTATCAGGGAGCACTGTGAGCACTAGCTGAGGCACCACAGACCTTCCCCAATGCCAATGAGTTGGGTGGTGACTAACATACTCACTGACCAGAACTCTATGTCTCTCTATCATCAGTTCCCTATGTCTCTCTATCATCAGATCCCTATGTCTCTCTATCATCAGATCCCTATGTCTCTCTATCATCAGTTCCCTATGTCTCTCTATCATCAGTTCCCTATGTCTCTCTATCATCAGTTCCCTATGTCTCTCTATCATCAGTTCCCTATGTCTCTCTATCATCAGTTCCCTATGTCTCTCTATCATCAGTTCCCTATGTCTCTCTATCATCAGTTCCCTATGTCTCTCTATCATCAGATCCCTATGTCTCTCTATCATCAGTTCCCTATGTCTCTCTATGATCAGTTCCCTATGTCTCTCTATGATCAGTTCATTATGTCTCTCTATCATCAGTTCCCTATGTCTCTCTATCATCAGTTCCCTATGTCTCTCTATCATCAGTTCCCTATGTCTCTCTATCATCAGTTCATTATGTCTCTCTATCATCAGTTCCCTTTGTCTCTCTATCATCAGTTCCCTTTGTCTCTCTATCATCAGTTCCCTTTGTCTCTCTATCATCAGTTCCCTATGTCTCTCTATCATCTATCTCTCTATCAGTTCCCTATGTTTCTCTATCCCTTCAGTTCCCTATGTTTCTCTATCATCAGTTCCCTATGTCTCTCTATCATCAGTTCCCTATGTCTCTCTATCATCAGTTCCCTATATCTCGCTATCATCAGTTCCCTATGTCTCTCTATCATCAGTTCCTTATGTCTCTCTATCATCAGTTCCTTATGTCTCTCTATCATCAGTTCCTTATGTCTCTCTATCATCAGTTCCCTATATCTCGCTATCATCAGTTCCCTATGTCTCTCTATCATCAGTTCATTATGTCTCTCTATCATCAGTTCCCTATGTCTCTCTATCATCAGTTCCCTATGTCTCTCTATCTTCAGTTCCCTATGTTTCTCTATCATCAGTTCCCTTTGTCTCTCTATCATCAGTTCCCTATGTCTCTCTATCATCAGTTCCCTATGTCTCTCTATCATCAGTTCCCTATGTCTCTCTATCATCAGTTCCCTATGTCTCTCTATCATCAGTTCCCTATGTCTCTCTATCATCAGTTCCCTTTGTCTCTCTATCATCAGTTCTCTTTGTTTCTCTATCATCAGTTCCCTTTGTCTCTCTATCATCAGTTCCCTATGTCTCTCTATCATCAGTTCCCTATGTCTCTCTATCATCAGTTCCCTATGTTTATCTATCATCAGTTCCCTTTGTCTCTCTATCATCAGTTCCCTTTGTCTCTCTATCATCAGTTCCCTTTGTCTCTCTATCATCAGTTCCCTATGTCTCTCTATCATCAGTTCCATATGTCTCTCTATCATCAGTTCCCTTTGTCTTTCTATCATCAGTTCCCTATGTCTTTCTATCATCAGTTCCCTATGTCTCTCTATCATCAGTTCCCTATGTCTCTCTATCATCAGTTCCCTATGTCTCTCTATCATCAGTTCCCTATGTCTCTCTATCATCAGTTCCCTATGTTTCTCTATCATCAGTTCCCTATGTCTCTCTATCATCAGTTCCCTATGTCTTTCTATGATCAGTTCCCTATGTCTCTCTATCATCAGTTCGCTATGTTCCTCTATCATCAGTTCCCTTTGTCTCTCTATCATCAGTTCCCTTTGTCTCTCTATCATCAGTTCCCTTTGGCTCTCTATCATCAGTTCCCTTTGTCTTTCTATCATCAGTTCCCTATGTCTCTCTATCATCAGTTCCCTTTGTCTCTCTATCATCAGTTCCCTATGTCTCTCTATCATCAGTTCCCTTTGTCTTTCTATCATCAGTTCCCTATGTCTCTCTATCATCAGTTCCCTATGTCTCTCTATCATCAGTTCCCTTTGTCTTTCTATCATCAGTTCCCTATGTCTCTCCATCATCAGTTCCCTATGTTTCTCTATCTCTATCATCAGTTCCCTATGTCTCTCTATCATCAGTTCCCTGTTTCTCTATTATCAGCTCCCTATATCTCTCTATCATCAGTTCCCTTTGTCTCTCTATCATCAGTTCCCTATGTCTCTCTATCATCAGTTCCCTATGTCTCTCTATCATCAGTTCCCTATGTCTCTCTATCATCAGTTCCCTATGTCTCTCTATCATCAGTTCCCTATGTCTCTCTATCTTCAGTTCCCTATGTCTCTCTATCTTCAGTTCCCTATGTTTCTCTATCATCAGTTCCTTATGTCTCTCTATCATCAGTTCCCTATATCTCGCTATCATCAGTTCCCTATGTCTCTCTATCATCAGTTCCCTATGTCTCTCTATCATCAGTTCCCTATGTCTCTCTATCATCAGTTCCTTGTCTCTCTATCATCAGTTCCTTGTCTCTCTATCATCAGTTCCTTGTCTCTCTATCATCAGTTCCCTTTGTCTCTCTATCATCAGTTCCCTATGTCTCTCTATCATCAGTTCCCTATGTCTCTCTATCATCAGTTCCCTATGTTTCTCTATCATCAGTTCCCTATTTCTCTCTATCATCAGTTC
The DNA here is from genome assembly GCF_045791955.1 of Oncorhynchus clarkii lewisi. Taxonomy (NCBI): domain Eukaryota; kingdom Metazoa; phylum Chordata; class Actinopteri; order Salmoniformes; family Salmonidae; genus Oncorhynchus; species Oncorhynchus clarkii. The sequence continues at coordinate 86,221 of NC_092147.1, forward strand.
CCTATGTCTTTCTATGATCAGTTCCCTATGTCTCTCTATCATCAGTTCGCTATGTTCCTCTATCATCAGTTCGCTATGTTCCTCTATCATCAGTTCCCTTTGTCTCTCTATCATCAGTTCCCTTTGTCTCTCTATCATCAGTTCCCTTTGTCTCTCTATCATCAGTTCCCTTTGTCTTTCTATCATCAGTTCCCTATGTCTCTCTATCATCAGTTCCCTATGTCTCTCTATCATCAGTTCCCTTTGTCTTTCTATCATCAGTTCCCTATGTCTCTCTATCATCAGTTCCCTATGTCTCTCTATCATCAGTTCCCTTTGTCTTTCTATCATCAGTTCCCTATGTCTCTCCATCATCAGTTCCCTATGTTTCTCTATCTCTATCATCAGTTCCCTTTGTCTCTCTATCATCAGTTCCCTATGTCTCTCTATCATCAGTTCCCTGTTTCTCTATTATCAGCTCCCTATATCTCTCTATCATCAGTTCCCTTTGTCTCTCTATCATCAGTTCCCTATGTCTCTCTATCATCAGTTCCCTATGTCTCTCTATCATCAGTTCCCTATGTCTCTCTATCATCAGTTCCCTGTCTCTCTATCATCAGTTCCCTATGTCTCTCTATCATCAGTTCCCTATGTCTCTCTATCATCAGTTCCCTATGTCTCTCTATCATCAGTTCCCTATGTCTCTCTATCATCAGTTCCCTGTCTCTCTATCATCAGTTCCCTATGTCTCTCTATCATCAGTTCCCTATGTCTCTCTATCATCAGTTCCCTTTGTCTCTCTATCATCAGTTCCCTTTGTCTCTCTATCATCAGTTCCCTATGTCTCTCAATCATCAGTTCCCTATGTCTCTCTATCATCAGTTCCCTATGTCTCTCTATCATCAGTTCCCTATGTCTCTCTATCATCAGTTCCCTATGTCTCTCTATCATCAGTTCCCTTTGTCTCTCTATCATCAGTTCCCTATGTCTCTCTATCATCAGTTCCCTTTGTCTCTCTATCATCAGTTCCCTTTGTCTCTCTATCATCAGTTCCCTATGTCTCTCTATCATCAGTTCCTTATGTCTCTCTATCATCAGTTCCCTATGTCTCTCTATCATCAGTTCCCTATGTCTCTCTATCATCAGTTCCCTATGTCTCTCTATCATCAGTTCCCTATGTCTCTCTATCATCAGTTCCCTATGTCTCTCTATCATCAGTTCCCTTTGTCTCTCTATCATTAGGTCCCGATGTCTCTCTATCATCAGTTCCCGATGTCTCTCTATCATTAGGTCCCGATGTCTCTCTATCATCAGTTCCCGATGTCTCTCTATCATCAGTTCCCTATGTCTCTCTATCATCAGTTCCCTATGTCTCTCCATCATCAGTTCCCTATGTTTCTCTATCTCTATCATCAGTTCCCTTTGTCTCTCTATCATCAGTTCCCTATGTCTCTCAATCATCAGTTCCCTATGTCTCTCTATCATCAGTTCCCTATGTCTCTCTATCATCAGTTCCCTATGTCTCTCTATCATCAGTTCCCTATGTCTCTCTATCCTCAGTTCCCTATGTCTCTCTATCATCAGTTCCCTATGTCTCTCTATCATCAGTTCCCTTTGTCTCTCTTTCATAATTTTCCCATGTCTCTCTCTATCAATCACAGGCTCAGCCTGTCATGTGTATAGTCACTACAGGAATGTATTTATGTAATAACATCATGTTTTTATCTCTAAGTTCATGTTATGTCTTTATGTTTGGTGTGTTACATAACTGCCACCATGAGCTTATCTGGCGATACATTGACAGACATCAGGTCAACAGAATCCAAGTCAGCGAGACACCAAGTCAACAGACATCAAGTCAGGGAGACACCAAGTCAACAGACACCAAGTCAGGGAGACACCAAGTCAACAGACATCAAGTTAGGGAGACACCAAGTCAACATACACCATGTCGACGGACATCAAGTCATGGGGATATCAAGGCAACAGACATCAAGTCAGGGAGAAATCAAGTCAGGGTTACACAAATTCAACAAACTCCAAATCAACAGACACCAAGTCAGAGAGACACCAAGTCAGGGAGGCACCAAGTCAACAGACACCAAGTCGTTGATGTTTTCTTTTTGTAACCAGGACATATGAAAGCAACATTCACCTCCACAAATGCTGTTTACATTGATATCCTTACTGAATGAAGAAGTTAAGGGGACTCATGGGAACCCTCAACGTTTTCAATTAATTTAAGGGGTAAATTCACCTTAAAATATGTTGTGCAAATTACTTAAAGTGAAGGAAACTGAATGGAAAATATCAGTGGATAATTTACTTAAAAGGTGTTTAATGCAACCGGCCCTGAGCTTGACCAATATGTTTTTCTGAAAGTCAAACGTGTCTTTTTTTCTGATAGAATACAAAAAAAAAATGGAAAATATATACAGGATGCACCTGAGTCTCATAGCAAATGGTCGGAATACTTATATACAGTGCCTTCGGAAAGTATTCAGACCCCATGACTTTTTCTACACTTTGTTAGGTTACAGCCTTATTCTAAAATGTTTTAAATCATTTTTTCCCCCTCATCAATATACACACAATACCCCATAATGACCAAACATTTACATAAGTATTCAGACCTTTTACCCAGCACTCTGTTGATGCACCTTTGGTAGCGATTACAGCCTCGAGTCTTCTTGGGTGTGAGTCTACAGACTTGGCACACCTGTATTTGCACACCTGTAGTTTCTCCCATTCTTCTCTGCAGATCCTCTCAAGCTCTGTCAGGTTGGATGGGGATCGCTGCTACACAGCTATTTTATGTCTCTCCAGAGATGTTTGATCAGGTTCAAGTCCGTGATTTGGCTGGTTCACTCAAGATCATTCAGAGACTTGTCCCGAAGCCTCTCCTGCATTGTCTTGGCTGTGTGCTTAGAGTCATTGTCCTGTTGGAAAGTGAAACTTCGCACCAGACTGAGGTCCTGAGCGCTCTGGAGCAGGTTTTCATCAAGGATCTCTCTGTACTTTTCTCTGTTAATCTTTCCCTTGATCCTGACTAATCTCCTGGTCCCTGCGGCTGAAAAACATCCTCACAGTATGATGCTGCCACCACCATGCTTCACTTTGTGACGGTGTCAGGTTTCCCCTAGACGTGACACTTGGCATTCAGGCCAAAGAGTTCAATCAGACCAGAGAATCTTGTTTCTCATGGTCTGAGTGTCTTTAGGTGCCTCTTGACAATATCCAAGCGGGCTGACATGTGCCTTTTACTGAAGATTGGCTTCCATCTGACCACTCTACCATAAAGGCCTGATTGGTGGAGTGCTGCAGAGATGGTTGTCCTTCCGGAAGGTTCTCCCATCTCCAAAGATGAACCTTGGAGCTCTGTCAGAGTGACCAACGGGTTCTTGGTCACCTCCCTGACCAAGGCCCTTCTCCCCCGATTGCTCAGTTTGGCCGGGCGGCCAGCTCTAAGAAGAGTCTTGGTGGTTCCAAACGTCTTCCATTTAAGAATGATGGAGGCCACTGTGTTCTTGGGGACCTTCAATGCTGCAGACATCTTTTGGTACCCTTCCCCAGATCTGTGCCTCGACACAATCCTTTATTTTTTATACATTTGCAAAAGTTCCTAAAAACCTGTTTTTGCTTCGTCAGTATGGCATATTGTGTGTAAATTGATGAGGAACATTTTTCATTTTATTTAATCCATTTTAGAATAAGGCTGTAAAGTAACGAAATGTGGAAGACGTCAAGGGGTCTGAATACTTTCCGAATGCACTGTATGTGAGGTAGAGCTAGCTAGTTAACTATCTCAGCAAGCTAGATAATGTTACAACAAGTTAGCTAAGCAGCTGATCAAGTTAGCTCACTGGTGACTGACGTGCTTGCCCATTTTCTTTGCAGGAGGTAAGCCACCATTTTGTTTTAATTTACTCATAATCACTTATTATTAAATTACTGAAATAAGTTACCTTGCTAATCTCCCTAATTCATAGTGATTTAATGAGAGTGCAGTCAAATCTATTATAAGGAACTGTGTCTTCATTTTTGAATGGTTAATGCTCTGGAATATTCAAATGTGAATATGAAGTCCATCTGAGTGACGCCATCTGACGTAAGACAATGATAGTAGAGGGGTTCAGTAATATGTACTACTCTCATGCTCAACTAGCAACACAATGGTTTCCACTTTAACCCTGTCTCTGACATCGAGGGTCCTTTATTATTTGATTTATTTAACCTTTTTTAAACTAGGCAAGTCAGTTAAGAACAAATTGTTATTTACAATGATGGCCTACCAAAATGCAATAGGTCTCATGCGGTGACAGGGGCTGAGATTAAAAATGAAAAATAAATCAAATATAAACAAAACACACATCACGACAAGAGAGACAACACTACGTAAAGAAAGACCTAAGACAACATGACAACACAGCATGGTAGCAACACAACATGACAACAACATGGTAGCAACACAACATGGTAGCAGTACAAAACATAGTACAAACAATATTGCGCACAGACAACAGCAAAAAGGGCAAGAAGTTAGAAACAACAATACATCACACAAAGCAGCCACAACTGTCAGTAAGAGTGTCCATGATTGAGTCTTTGAATGAAGAGATTGAGAACTGTCCAATTTGAGTGTTTGTTGCAGCTCGTTCCAGTCGCTAGCTGCAGCGAACTTAAAAGACGAGCGACCCAGGGATGTGTGTGCTTTCGGAACCTTTAACAGAATGTGACTGGCAGAACGGATGTTGTATGTGGAGGATGAGGGCTGCAGTAGATATCTCAGATAGGGGGAGATATCAGATAGTGAGGCTTAAGAGGGTTTTATAAATAAGCATCAATTAGTGGGTCTTGTAAAGGGTATACAGAGATGACCAGTTTATAGAGGAGTATAGAGTGCAGTGATGTGTCCTATAAGGAGCTTGGTGGCAAATCTGATGGCCGAATGGTAAAGAACATCTAGCCACTCGAGAGCACCCTTACCTGCCGATCTATAAATTACGTCTCCGTAATCTAGCATGGGTAGGATGGCCATCTGAATCAGGCTTAGTTTGGCAGCTGGAGTGAAAGAGGAACGATCACGATAGTCTAGATGTAACTTTAGCCTGCAGCTTTGATATATGCTGAGAGAAGGACAGTGTATCATCTAGCCATACTCCCAAGTACTTGTATGAGGTGACTTCCTTAAGCTTTAAACCCTCAGAGGTAGTAATCACACCTGTGGGGAGAGGGGCATCCTTCTTATCAAACCACATGATCTTTGTTTAGGAGGTGGACAGAACAAGGTTAAGGGTAGAGAAAGCTTGTTGGACACTAAGAAAGCTTTGTTGGAGAGCATGTAACACAAAATCTGGGGAGGGGGCAGCTGAGTATAAGACTGTATCATCTGCATACAGTACATGGATGAGAGAGCTCCCTACTGCCTGAGCTATGTTGTTGATGTAAATTGAGAAGAGCGTGGGGCCTAGGATCGAGCCTTGGGGTACTCCCTTGGTGACAGGCAGTGGCTGAGACAGAAGATGTTCTGACTTTAAACACTACACTCTTTGAGAGAGGTAGTTACCCTACCAGCCCAAAGACCCCTCAGACACACCACTATTCCTTTGCCGGCCCACAAGAATGGAATTGTCTACCATATCAAAAGCTTTGGCAAAAGTCAATAAAAATAGCAGCACAATATTGCTTAGAATCAAGGGCAATGGGGGACATCATTGAGGACCTTTAATGTTGCAGTGGCACATCCATAACCTGAGCGGAAATCAGATTGCATACCCAAGAGAATACTACAGACATCCAGAAAGCCAGTCAGTTGATTGGTAAGTTTTTCCAACACTTTTGGTTAACAGGGCAAAATAGAAATAGGCCTATAACAGTTAGGATCAGCTTGATCTCTACAGGTCCTTTCCTGTAGTAACACTCCACTCTCCACTCTGTCAGACAGGAACCAGCAGAGTCAATAATAGCTCACTCACTACATTTCTTGTTTGTGCCAAACATGTTTGGCATGAGAATAAATGATAGGGAATTACCTCTTCACTTGTTCACTACCTCTTCACTTGTTCTCAACTGATATTGACTTTTGGTTGACTATCAGAGGTGAAGACTGCAGTAACATAATGTTAACCAATACTGTAGTGACAGTACACACATGCTTATTCATGAATATACTATAGATACAGGAGAATTATGGATTAAGAACAAAAAGACAACCAAACGACTGTATATCTACATCTTAATATTTCTATGCTACAGTACAGCTCATTATAACCATAATCATGCAGACAGACACCCTAAACTAACCCTAACCTAACACTAACCTAACCTAACCCTAAACCTAAACCTAAACCTAACCCTAAACTAACCTATCCCCAACCAAGCCTTCTCAGGAGTGTTGTGCTCAAGTAATAATCTCCACATGTGGATGATTATCATATGTTACAATCATATAATTGTGTAGTAGACTAAAGTATCATAGCATTGTGTAGGGTGGACTACAGTGTCATAGCATTGTGTAGGGTAGATTACAGTATCATAGCATTGTGTAGGGTAGACTACAGTATCATACTCCAACCCCGGCCAACAGCTCCGCACCCTCATACTACTCCTCCTCTGTTCTGCAGGGGATGTGGAGGTAAACCCAGGCCCTGCATGTCCCCAGGCACCCTCATTTGTTGACTTCTGTGATCGAAAAGCCTTGGTTTCATGCATGTCAACATTAGAAGCCTCCTCCCTAAGTTTGTTTTACTCACTGCTTTAGCATACTCTGCCAACCCTGATGTCCTTGCCGTGTCTGAATCCTGGCTTAGGAAGGCCACCAAAAATTCTGAGATTTCCATACCCAACTATAACATTTTCCGTCAAGATAGAACTGCCAAAGGGGGAGGAGTTGCAGTCTACTGCAGAGATAGCCTGCAAAGTAATGTCATACTTTCCAGGTCCATACCCAAACAGTTCGAACTACTAATTTTAAAAATTACTCTCTCCAGAAATAAGTCTCTCACTGTTGCCGCCTGCTACCGACCCCCCTCAGCTCCCAGCTGTGCCCTGGACACCATTTGTGAATTGATCGCCTCCCATCTAGTTTCAGAGTTTGTTCCGTTAGGTGACCTAAACCGGGATATGCTTAACACCCCGGCAGTCCTACAATCTAAGCTAGATGCCCTCAATCTCACACAAATCATCAAGGAACCCACCAGGTACAACCCTAAATTTGTAAACAAGGGCACCCTCATAGACGTTATCCTGACCAACTGGCCCTCCAAATACACCTCTGCTGTCTTCAACCAGGTTCTCAGCGATCACTGCCTCATTGCCTGTATCCGCTACGCGTCCGCGGTCAAACGACCACCCCACATCACTGTCAAACGCTCCCTAAAACACTTTTGCGAGCAGGCCTTTCTAATTGACCCGGCCTGGGTATCCTGGAAGGATATTGACCTCATCCCGTCAGTTGAGGATGCCTGGTCATTCTTTAAAATTTACTTCCTCACCATCTTAGATAAGCATGCTCCGTTCAAAAAATGCAGAACTAAGAACAGATACAGCCCTTGGTTCACTCCAGACTTGACTGCCATCGACCAGCACAAAAACATCCTGTGGCGGACTGCAATAGCCTCAAATAGCCCCCACGATATGCAACTGTTCAGGGAAGTCAGGAACCAATACACACAGTCAGTCAGGAAAGCAAAGGCCAGCTTCTTCAAGCAGAAATTTGCATCCTGTAGCTCGAACTGCAAAAAGTTCTAGGACACTGTAAAGTCCATGGAGAACAAGAGCACCTCCTCCCAGCTGCCCACTGCACTGAGGCTAGGTAACACGGTCACCACCGATAAATCCATGATAATCGAAAACTTCAACAAGCATTTCTCAACGGCTGGCCATGCCTTCCTCCTGGCTACTCCAACCTCGTACAACAGCTCTGCCCGCCCCCCCGCAGTACTCGCCCAAGCCTCCCCAGCTTCTCCTTTACCCAAATCCAGATAGCAGATGTTCTGAAAGAGCTGCAAAACCTGGACCCGTACAAATCAGCTGGGCTTGACAATCTGGACCCTCTATTTCTGAAACTATACGCCGCCATTGTCGCAACCCCTATTACCAGCCTGTTCAACCTCTCTTTCATATCGTCTGAGTTCCCCAAGGATTGGAAAGCTGCCGCAGTCATCACCTCTTCAAAGGGGGAGACACCCTGGACCCAAACTGTTATAGACCTATATCCATCCTGCCCTGCCTATCTAAGGTCTTCGAATGCCAAGTCAACAAACAGATCACTGACCATCTCGAATTCCACCATACCTTCTCCGCTGTGCAATCTTTTTCCGATCCGGTCACGGGTGCACCTCAGCCACGCTCAAGGTACTAAACGATATCATAACCGCCATCGATAAAAGAGAGTACTGTGCAGCCGTCTTCATCGACCTGGCCAAGGCTTTCGACTCTGTCAATCACCATATTCTTATCGGCAGACTCAGTAGCCTCGGTTTTTCTAATGACTGCCTTGCCTGGTTCACCAACTACTTTGCAGACAGAGTTCAGTGTGTCAAATCGGAGGGCATGTTGTCCGGTCCTCTGGTAGTCTCTATGGGGGTGCCACAGGGTTCAATTCTCGGGCCGACTCTTTTCTCTGTATATATCAATGATGTTGCTCTTGCTGCGGGCGATTCCCTGATCCACCTCTACGCAGACGACACCATTCTGTATACTTCTGGCCCTTCATTGGACACTGTGCTATCTAACCTCCAAACGAGCTTCAATGCCATACAACACTCCTTCCGTGGCCTCCAACTGCTCTTAAACGCTAGTAAAACCAAATGCATGCTTTTCTTTTCTTTTTTTTAAACTCTGTTTATTAAGTTTTACACACACACACACACACACACACACACACACACACACACAGACAAGACAAAGCAATATAAATAATATACTCAACTAGAAAAAAAAAATACAAATAAAAAAATAGCTTTAAAGATACCATACTTTAGACAAGTTAAACACACCAGGCAGAAGGCTACAGAGGTAAAAGGGCAATCTATAGTACAGGGACAGAGCAAACACCTCACCATTGTTCCTGTAAACAGTCAAGGGATAAGGGTGGAGAAATGCAACCACTCACAGAGAGTCATGGCCACAGACCGACCATCCACTGGACCTAAAATAAAGTTTACAATGCTTTAAAATAAAAAATAAAAAAAATAGAATGATTATTCATGTAGGCGTGAACAAAATGTAAAAATAACTGTGAAAAACAAGCTCACACTTCAGTCTCTGCCCGAGCAAGATGAACAAGGCATCTGCGGATCACAAACAATAAGCACATGGACCTTACTGCCCCCCCCCCCCCCCAGCAAAAACACAGAGAGAAGCTCCTCCAACCCTTAAGTCACAGACTTATTTTAATTTTAATTGGAATGCCATCAGAGGATGGACTGTTTAAAGTAAGACCGGAATGGAGCCAAAGCCTCATTAAACAGTTTGGGGTTCCCACATGAATTGAATTGAATTTTTTCTAGTTTCAGAGAGCACAACACATCTCTCACCCAATATTTATAAGATGGGGGAGCTGCCATCTTCCAGTTCTGTAGTATTAGCCGTCTAGCTAAAAGAGTTGTATAAGCAACAGTGTCCGACTGGATTCTTGATAGGGGGGTACCCATGGGCAGAACTCCAAAAAGGGCTTTAAGGGGAGACGGATCTATAACAGTGTCATATATATCAGAGAAACATTTAAATATTAATTCCCAGAAACCTGACAGTTTATGACAGCCCCAAAACATATGCAACAGTGTGGCTGGTTCCACTTTACATCTGACACAGGTAGGATCAAAATCAGAGAATATTCTTCCATATTCTTCTTCCAAGTTCTTCCTTGAATTGAATGAGGCTGTGTCTAGTGCTAAAAGAGGACGAGTGCACCCTGTGCAGCACAGATTCCCAGGTGTCTTCCCCAAGTTCCTCCCCCAAATACTTTTCCCATCGAGTCTTTAAAGGCACCAGAGAAGGGTTCTGTAGCTCATGAATGATTGCATATACATCTGAAATTGCGCCCCTAGGAAGCTTGTTCAACTCCAAGATGCTCTCTATAGCTGTATTCGCAGGCCTATTGGGAAATCCAGGTGTGTTAGCTCTGACAAAGTTTCTAGTCTGGAGATAGCGGAAAAAGGGGGATTGGGGGAGATTGAACTTTCCCTGCAGCTGAAAAAAAGTGGCAAATGTATCATCAAAGAATAATTGGGCTAGCGAGGAGAGGCCTAGTGAGTGCCAAATGCCAAAAGCCCCATCATTCAAAGTAATAAAATGTTCTGATTGATTGGGCCTGATAGAGAAAAGCCTCGGAGGCTAAAGGCTAAACGGAACTGATTCCAAATTTTAAGAGACTGCTTTACAATTGGGTTGACACACCTTTTGCCTAGGGACACTGGGAGAGACGAGCACAACACAGAGGAAAGTGCTGCAGGTATACACGATTCAGACTCCATCTGGACCCAGAGTGGTCTAGGGCCAGTAGGATCAGTCTGCAGCCAGTACAGAACGGCTCTGAAATTTGCAGCCCAGTAGTATGTCTGAAAATTTGGTAGAGCTAAACCCCCCAATGATCTAGGCTTCTGTAAATGTTTTCTACCAATCCGTGGTACCTTGCCATCCCAAATAAAATGCATGAATGTTTGATCTAGTGAAATAAAAAAAGATTTTGGAATAAAAATGGGTAAACAGTGAAAGAAATATAAAAATTTGGGCAACACATTCATTTTAATGACATTAATCCTTCCGATAAGAGAAAGGGGTAGCGAATTCCAAAAAGTAAAAGATTGTTTCAAGCTGTCTACTAGAGCAACAAAGTTTTCCTGAAACAAATTTGAATATTTCCTTGTCACTTTTACTCCCAAGTAAGTGAATTGATCCCGGACAATCCTAAACTGAGAACTTGTAAAAGAGCACTTTAAAGCAGATTAAAGATTAGATTTAGCTTGTACCCTGAGATTGATCCAAACTTTTTAAGAACAGATAGGGCACGTGGCAATGAGGTATCGGGGTTGGAGATAAACAAAAGGAGGTCGTCAGCATATAGCGAGACTCTCTGCTCCCAGCCCGCCCTGATTATACCTTGAATGGCATCATTAGAGCGTAGTGCTATGGCGAGAGGCTCGATTGCCAAAGCAAACAACAAGGGGGAGAGTGGACAACCCTGTCTGGATCCGCAGTGCAAGGGAAAATAGTCAGAGGACAAGTTATTAGTCCGTACCGAAGCCATGGGGGAAGAATAAAGAATCTTTATCCACACAATGAATTTGGGGCCAAAGCCAAATCTATAAAGGGCAGCTGTTAGGTAATCCCACTCAACGCGGTCAAACGCTTTTTCGGCATCAAGTGAGACCACCACCTCCGGGTCCTCCGATGCTGGGGAGTACAGTATATTCATAAGGCGCCTAATATTGAAAAATAAATGCCTATTTCTCACAAAGCCAGTCTGGTCAGAGTGTATTACTTGGTGCAGCAAGCCTTCCATACGGATGGCTAGAAGCTTAGCTAGGATTTTGTAATCACAGTTTAAAAGCGAGATTGGGCAATAGGATCCACATTCCAGGGAGTCTTTGTTTTTCTTTAGTAGTAATGAAATTGAAGACTGATAAAGACTAGGCGGTAGCTTTGAAGTTTTAAGGCACTCTGCAAATAGTCGAGACAAGAATGGGCAAAGCAGACCAGAAAACGTCCTGTAAAATTCGGTTGGAAAACCGCCCGGACCCGGTGATTTACCACTTTTCATTGCGGACACTGCTGTCTCCTCAAGCGTAAATTCTTCTTCTAGACCATGGGTGTCAAACTCTGGCCCGTGGGCCAAATTTGGCCCGCGGGGTAATTATATTTGGCCCGCGAGACAATACCAAATTACTACTAGAGCTGGCCCGCCGGTATTATACAGCGCATTCACCACTAATACTACGAATCCCATAATGCTGTTTTCGCGCGCCAATCAGGACAGGACCCAGAAACGCTCTCTCCTCTGTGACAGTAGTCATAGCAACATAGACGCTACAACTGTCAGCGAGCTAACCCTTCCCAAAAATGGCGAAAAGAAAGGCAGAAAACAGGAGCTTTCTGGACAAGTGGGAGGCAGAATATCTGTTTACATATGTAAAAGACAAACCTGTTTGTCTTGTTTGTGGAGTCAACGTGGCTGTAAGTAAGGAGTACAACATTAGACGACACTATGAAACGAAACACCATGACAAATACAAGGACCAGGACATGACTCAAAGGAGCCAGAAAGTAGAGGAGATGAAAAGAAGTTTGGTTTCACAACAGAATATGTTTAAAAAAGCCACATCACAAAGCGAGGCTGCTGTAAAGGCTAGTTATATAGTGGCAGCAGAGATCGCAAAATCAGCCCGGCCCTTTAATGAGGGAGAGTTCATGAAAAAGTGCATGATGAAGGTTTGTGACCTCGTATGCCCAGAGAAAAAACAAGCATTTTCAAACGTGAGCCTGAGCAGGAACACAGTAGCTGATCGCACATGTGATCTTGCCACCAATTTGTATGACCAGCTGATGGAAAAGGGGAAAAGATTTTGTTGCGTTCTCCCTCGCTGTGGATGAGAGCTGTGACGCATCTGATACTGCTCAGCTGTCAGTCTTCATCCGTGGAGTGGACTCAAATCTGTGTGTTACAGAGGAGCTATTAGGATTCAAATCGATGCATGGCACAACCACAGGAAAGGAAATCTTTGAGGAGGTTTCCAAATGTGTAACTGAAATAAAGCTGCCGTGGGATAAACTTGTTGGATTAACGACAGATGGTGCGCCAGCGATGTGCGGTAAAAAGAGTGGACTGGTGGGCATGGTTCGGGAGAAGATGCGGGAAGAGAACTGTGCAGGTGAGCTAACTGTTTACCACTGCATCATACATCAGGAAGCACTGTGTGCCAAAGCCCTAAAGATGGAACATGTTATGACCACAGTAACACAGGTAGTTAACTTTATAAGAGCCAAAGGTCTAAATCACCGCCAGTTTAAATCTTTTCTGGAGGAGTGTGGTTCGGAATACGCAGAGGTGAGATGGCTAAGCAGAGGAAAAGTACTGAACAGATGTTTCGAGCTGCGTGAGGAAATATGTCAATTCCTGGAAACCAAAGGGAAGGATACAGCAGAGCTCCGGGAGCAAAAGTTCCTGTGTGAGCTGGCCTTTCTCTGTGACATCTCGAGCCATCTCGATGCGCTGAACCTGCAGCTTCAGGGGCGGGGGCGCATCATCACAGACATGTACGCTGCAGTGAGGGCCTTCAAAACTAAACTGTGCCTGTGGGAGAATCAGATGCTGCAAGGAAACCCTTGCCATTTTCCCTGCTGCCAATCCATAAAAGCGCAGATCTCTACCGCCGTGTTCCCATGCGCACAGTTTGCTGAAAAACTCAGTGTTCTCGCCGTTGAGTTTAGCCGGCGATTTGCCGACTTCGATGCCCAGAAATGCAAGTTTGAACTGCTTAGTAATCCCTTCGCAGTTGATGTGGAAAATGCACCAACCAACATCCAAATGGAGCTGATTGAACTCCAGTGCAACGACACGCTGAAGTCAAAGTATGATGCTGTGGGCGCCGCACAGTTTCCACGGTTCATCCCTGACACAATGCCTCAGCTCCGCACCCAAGCTGCTCAGATGCTCTCCATGTTCGGCAGCACTTATCTATGCGAGCAACTTTTCTCCTCGATGAAGATGACCAAAACAACTCACAGGAGACGTCTGACTGATGAACATCTTCGCTCGATACTGAGGATTTCTTCAGCTCAGAGCTTGAGCCCAGACATTGATGAACTAGCATCCAAGAAGAGATGCCAGGTATCTGGCTTGGGCACATCAGATTAGACCAGTGTGCAATAATTAACGTTTTCTTTATGCACTTTTTCTTGCTACAAGGCATGGGCTTGAATGGTTGATTGATTTATTATCATTTTATTTGTAAAATTATTAGCCAGTGGAAAAAGTTTATTTTGGTATTTAAATCAGAAGGCTGCAAATAGAAAAGAGGCATACAATTTTTATTTAAATTTTATTTATTTAATAAATGAATGCCATTGATGTGTTTTTTCATTTGAAATTCGATTTTGCATGTCTCCACTATTAAATTATATATTGTATGGTAATAAGCGATGCTTGTTCCATATTCAATACTTCTACCCCCTCCTTTTTCGAAAATTCTGTTAAAAATCGCGCAACTTTTCAGCGTCCTGCTACTCATGCCAGGAATATAGTATATGCATATGATTAGTATGTGTGGATAGAAAACACTCTGAAGTTTATAAAACTGGTTAAATCACGGCTGTGACTATAACAGATTGTGTGTTTCATTGAAAAACGCAAGAAAAACTGCTCTCTGAAAGCTAAAAATAATTTCCATAAGTCACTTCCACGAGTTGTTAAAAGAGAACAGAATTTAATATCGACCTGCCTGAAATTCATACAAATTCCACACGATGGCGCAATTGTCCTCATTTTCAATTGAATTAATTGTTGGAAAATCCATCTATCTGACCTCCATTTTCCCAGTCTTCACCCGGATGTAGTTGATGAAGACATTAGAAGCCATTGATTTGCAAGCGAAGACCTATTGAAAATACATCGCCCTGTAATCATTTTGATAGATTATAAACGTTTACTAATACCTAAAGTTGGATTACAAAAGGATTTCGAAGTGTTTTGTGAAAGTTTATCGTCGACTTTTTTAATTTAAAAAAATTACGCAGCGTTTAAAAACAATGTTTTTTTCTGAATGACACAGCTTCCATACAAAGCTATTTTGGGTATATATGGACCGATTTAAACGAAAAAAAGACCCAATAGTGATGTTTATGGGGCATATAGGAGTGCCAAGAAAGAAGCTTGTCAAAGGTAATGAATGTTTTATATTTTATTTCTGCGTTTTGGGTAGCGCCGGCTACCGCAAAATCTGTTGTTTACGTGTCGTGCTGGCATTTTGGGGGGTGCATGCTATCAGATAATAGCTTCTCATGCTTTCGCCGAAAAGCATTTTAAAAATCTGACTTGCTGGCTAGGTTCACAACGAGTGTAGCTTTAATTCAATACCCTGCTTGTGAATTTTGATCAAAGATTGAGTTGTAACGAGTACATTTAGCATTTAGCGTAGCGCATTTGCATTTCCAGGGGCATACTTGAGACGTCTGCGTCTCAAGTATGGTCAAGAAGTTAACGCAAAACTTGTTTGGGTCCATATTAACCTCTTGGAACTCCCCATACCGGATCCGGTATCAGGAATACAGACTCAAGCTCATTACCATAACGCAACGTTAACTATTCATGAAAATCGCAAATGAAATGAAATAAATATGCCATCTCGCAAGCTTAGCCTTTTGTAAACAAAACTGTCATCTCAGATTTTCAAAATATGCTTCTCAACCATAGGAAAACAATAATTTGTGTAACAGTAGCTAGCAAACAAAGGATTTAGCGTTAGCATTAGCGTTAGCATCCAGCACGCAACATTTCAACAAAAACATAAAAGCCTTCAAATAAAATCATTTACCTTTGAAGAACTTCTGATGTTTTCAATGAGGATACTCTCAGTTGGATAGCAGATGCTCAGTTTTTCCAAAAAGATTCTTTGTGTATTAGAAATAGCTCCGTTTTATACATCACATTTGGCTACCAAAAAAAACCCGAAAATTCAGTCCTCAAAACGCGAACTTTTTTCCAAATTAACTCCATAATATCGACTGAAAACATGGCAAACGTTGTTTAGAATCAATCATCAAGGTGTTTTTCACATATCTCTTCATTGATACATCGTTCTTGGACACATGCTTTCTCCCCTGAATCAAATGGTAAAGTGGAAGCAGCTGGCAATTGCGCACCGAATTCGACGCAGGACACCAGGCGGACACTTGGAAAATGTAGTCTCTTATGGTCAATCTTCCAATGATATGCCTACAAATACGTCACAATGCTGCTAAGACCTTGGGCGAACGACAGAAAGTGTAGGCTCATTCCTTGCGCAATCACAGCCATATAAGGAGACAATGGAAAACAGAGCTTCAGAAATTCTGCTAATTCCTGGGTGATGCATCATCTTGGTTTCGCCTGTAGAATGAGTTCTGGGGTACTTACAGACAAAATCTTTGCAGATTCTGAAACTTCAGAGTGTTTTCTTTCCAAAACGGTCAAGAATATGCATAGTCGAGCATCTTTTCGTGACAAAATATCGCGCTTAAAACGGGAACGTTTTTTATCCAAAAATGAAATAGCGCCCCCAGAGATCCAAGAGGTTAAAAGGTTAATTTGTTCAATGTTGGCCCGTGACTTTGTTCAGGTTTTACATTTTGGCCCACTGAGTATTTGAGTTTGACACCCCTGTTCTAGACAGTCATGGGAGTCTGTATCAATTGAAGGCATATTCAAGCCGTTAACCTGTTGGATCTCTGGGGGCGCTATTTCATTTTTGGATAAAAAACGTTCCCGTTTTAAGCGCGATATTTTGTCACGAAAAGATGCTCGACTATGCATATTCTTGACCGTTTTGGAAAGAAAACACTCTGAAGTTTCAGAATCTGCAAAGATTTTGTCTGTAAGTGCCCCAGAACTCATTCTACAGGCGAAACCAAGATGATGCATCACCCAGGAATTAGCAGAATTTCTGAAGCTCTGTTTTCCATTGTCTCCTTATATGGCTGTGATTGCGCAAGGAATGAGCCTACACTTTCTGTCGTTCGCCCAAGGTCTTAGCAGCATTGTGACGTATTTGTAGGCATATCATTGGAAGATTGACCATAAGAGACTACATTTTCCAAGTGTCCGCCTGGTGTCCTGCGTCGAATTCGGTGCGCAATTGCCAGCTGCTTCCACTTTACCATTTGATTCAGGGGAGAAAGCATGTGTCCAAGAACGATGTATCAATGAAGAGATATGTGAAAAACACCTTGATGATTGATTCTAAACAGCGTTTGCCATGTTTTCAGTCGATATTATGGAGTTAATTTGGAAAAAAGTTCGCGTTTTGAGGACTGAATTTTCGGGTTTTTTTTGGTAGCCAAATGTGATGTATAAAACGGAGCTATTTCTAATACACAAAGAATCTTTTTGGAAAAACTGAGCATCTGCTATCCAACTGAGAGTATCCTCATTGAAAACATCAGAAGTTCTTCAAAGGTAAATGATTTTATTTGAAGGCTTTTATGTTTTTGTTGAAATGTTGCGTGCTGGATGCTAACGCTAATGCTAACGCTAAATCCTTTGTTTGCTAGCTACTGTTACACAAATTATTGTTTTCCTATGGTTGAGAAGCATATTTTGAAAATCTGAGATGACAGTTTTGTTTACAAAAGGCTAAGCTTGCGAGATGGCATATTTATTTCATTTCATTTGCGATTTTCATGAATAGTTAACGTTGCGTTATGGTAATGAGCTTGAGTCTGTATTCCTGATACCGGATCCGGTATGGGGAGTTCCAAGAGGTTAAAGAAGGAGTCAATCAGCAAAGGGTCTTGAGGGGAAACAGAGGTGTATAGCGCAGAGTATTTTTTTTAAAATTGATCATTGGTCTCTTTATGTTTAACTGTGGTGGCACCAGACGGGGTCCTTATTTGTGGGATTAAACGTGAGGCCTCAGATTTACGGATCTGATGCGCAAGGAGTTTACTGGCCTTGTCGCCTTGTTCATAGACTTTGTATCGAGCTCGCAAGAGCAACTGTTCAGCTTGCCTGGTAGAAAGCTCATCAAATTCAGATTGGAGTAGTTGGCGCTCTTTATGCAGATCAGAGGAAGTTGACCAACCCAGTCCTTACGCATCCTAAAATGCTCACCAGTCCTCAAGTGAGTCTCTTGTAGAAATGCAATATTTGCATTCAAACCCTTTAAGTGTGTCAACACCCTCTTACGCTTCACCGGGTTGTTAATCCCTTTGGTGTTCCATGAAGTGTACTTGATCGCATTATTTCGGCCCCTCTGGGCATTCCCGTTATTCAACCCTGTCATTAGAGCATAGAATGGAAAAGCAATGAGCGCCCAAAACCCCCAGAATAACTTGTCTCAGAGTAATAATGTACGGTGGTAAATGTTTGGAAAAAGTACCGAAAAAAAAACAGAAAAAAACTAAAAAGACAGAATGACAACATTAGAACTGAACAATTCAACCTGCCCCCCCCACCCCCTCCCCCCATCCCAGACAATACCACCCCAAACGAGGTACAAGCCTAAATAGAACATGTTCTCTTCGCACAGTATGTCTGTGAGAGTGCGGTCTTAAACCTAAACCCACAGTCCCGCTCTTTAAAGTCGTGTTTTGTTAGTGGATCAAGCAGCAAAAAGAAAGATTTGTATGTATTTTTTTCAAATAAAAAAAAGGCGAAACCTTAATACAATTAAATTAAAATGACTGAATGCTTGTAAGGCACGCACACTAGATGATTAAAACATTAGATCACATCAAATAAGCCTGAATAGTTTCGCCAACTATACAAGACTAGCCTGTTATATCTAAACATAATTGTACCACAGGTGGGTTACTTACTATCCACAGTTCGCAAGCAACAGTTGCTGAACTGTGAGCATATTCAAGACTTCTTGATGTGACGTTGAATGTGAGCCATAGCCTCATCCGGAGATTCAAATGTGTAGTCTTTACCCTCATGAGATATCCATAAACGGGCCGGGAATCGCAGTCCATACTTCACACTTGGATGGTCACGAAGTACTCGTTTGGCCTGTCCGAAAGCTGCGCGCTGCCTGGAAACAGTGGGGGAGTAGTCCTGGTAGATGGAGAAGCTCTGTCCTTGAAAGCTCAGAGTGGTATTGCGGGCTCGTCGGAGGATCTCCATCTTCTCATGAAAAAAGTGCACTCGAAGAATTATGTCACGGGGCCTCTCCCCATCCCGGGGCTTTGGGCGCAGAGACCGGTGGGCTCGATCAATCAGGGGCTTTTCATCTAAGGCAAGAACATCCTTCAGCAGCCCTGAAACGAAATCCGTGGCGCGATGCATTTCCGCTGACTCTGGGACCGAAGTCTCAGATTATTGCGGCGAGAGAATCCCTCTAAACTCACACAGCTCTCCTTCACCTTTTTCAAATCCGCAGCTAGGCGTTTAACTTCATCCTCCAGGGATGTAGTTAAATCGGAGACATTAGTAGCGGAGGTCTCCAGTGCTGCAATTGTTGTAGTGTGTGACGCAGTTGTTGTTTTGAGTAATGTGATTGCTGGCACAGTCTCGTTCCGCAGGATGGTTGAATCTGCTTTTAAAGTATCAGAAACCTCCTGTATTCTGGCCTCAATCGTAGCAACCACCTGTGTTTTCATTTCAACTATCTCAGAGCGTAGTAGTTTGATGGCCTCGAGAATGTTCATTTCAGCGCCGCCAGGCCAAGCCGCACCCCCGGGTAAAGTGTGCGTCCCCGGGCCCTCAGACTTAGGAGAGGGCGGTGATGAGAGCGGGTCTTATAGGCCGGTTTTTCTCAAAGTCATGCTTTTGGACTTATGTTTGGTCGACATGCTGACATTCGGAAGCAAAGTAGTCTTGGTTTTTACAGAAAGGGATCACCAAATTAATATTTGAAAATAAATATGGTTCTGCTGCAAAATTCACATAAACTTTAAGAATACCACGGGAGCAAACGGAAAACAGTCAGTCGCACATGGCGTCCCCTACCATCCCCGTGAAATGCATGCTTTTCAACCGTTCGCTGCCTGCACCCGCACGCCCGACTAGCATCACCACCCTGGATGGTTCCGACCTAGAATATGTGGACATCTATAAGTACCTAGGTGTCTGGCTAGACTGTAAACTCGCCTTCCAGACTTATATCAAACATCTCCAATCTAAAATCAAATCTAGAGTCAGCTTTTTTTTCCGCAACAAAGCCTCCTTCACTCACGCCGCCAAACTTACCCTCGTAAAACTGACTATCCTACCGATCCTCGACTTCGGCGATGTCATCTACAAAATAGCTTCCAATGCTCTACTCAGCAAACTGGATGCAGTTTATCACAGTGCCATCCGTTTTGTTACTAAAGCACCTATACCGCCCACCACTGCAACCTGTATGCTCTAGTCGGCTGGCCCTCGCTACATATTCGTCGCCAGACCCACTGGCTCCAGGTCATCTACAAGTCCATGCTAGGTAAAGCTCCGCCTTACCTCAGTTCACTGGTCACGATGGCAACACCCACCCGTAGCACACGCTCCAGCAGGTGTATCTCACTGATCATCCCTAAAGCCAACACCCCATTTGGCCGCCTTTCCTTCCCGTTCTCTGCTGCCTGTGACTGGAACGAATTGCAAAAATCGCTGAAGTTGGAGACTTTTATCTCCCTCACCAACTTCAAACATCTGCTATCTGAGCAGCTAACCAATCGCTGCAGCTGTACATAGTCCATCGGTAAATAGCCCACCCAATTTACCTATTTCATCCCCATACTGTTTTTATTTATTTACTGTTCTGCTCTTTTGCACACCAGTATCTCTACTTGCACATGACCATCTGATCATTTATCACTCCAGTGTTAATCTGCTAAATTATAATTATTCGCCTACCTCCTCATGCCTTTTGCACACAATGTATATAGACTATTTTATTTCTTTTTTTTCTACTGTGTTATTGACTTGTTTATTGTTTACTCCATGTGTAACTCTGTGTTGTTGTCTGTTCACACTGCTATGCTTTATCTTGGCCAGGTCACAGTTGTAAATGAGAACTTGTTCTCAACTAGCCTACCTGGTTAAATAAAGGTGAAATAAAAATAAATAAAAATAAATTCCGAGCTGGTCACGGGTGCACCTCAGCCACGCTCAAGGTACTAAACGATATCATAACTGCTGTCATGACGTTGCCCTCTTTGGGTACAGCGAACACCATCCCCCGCTCTCTGCTCCATTCAAACAGGCTGCTGTGGTCAGTGAGGTCGTAATTTCCTGAGGAGAAGACCCTGCCTCATGGCCACACAGTATAAGAGACAGAGTGAATTTTCATAGAGAACAAAGGAATTTCTTCCACCTCACAGAACATGACGTCCGAACAAATTTCATGTTCAGGAGAAGGTATAAAAGATCGGTGAAGAATCCAGCTACGAACTGGTCCATTTGTTACATTTTGGGGAAGCTCATGGGAGACGGTGAGGCCACATTACCATAACGCTGTTTATATAATAGCCTCAGATATGAGGTTACATCTAATTGTTGTATAATATGAATGAGTGAGTATGATACTGTTTGTAAAATTGTGTAATGTGATTTTGGACTGTTTAATGAAAGAAACTCCAATTCCCTTTTGAGTTGAACTAAATCAGAGGACCGCCTATGAGCCCAGTTAGGGTCAGGCATCCTGGGAAAGCCCCTTTTCTACAATTCTGAACAAAACCCCAATTTTGAGAAATTATCACTAGACCATGTTTCTCTCAATCACGGGAGGACGAAGGTTGCAGACCATTGCTGAATCTTTTAACCATACCACGTGGTTAAACTCTTACACTATCGATACTGACAGAATAAGAACAAGTCTTTGATATTAGGGCAGATTCTCCTATCATTTCTTGTAACCATATTTACTTTGTTGTTTTGTTTATGCATTTCTGTGAATGACAAAGTTAGTAATAAATAAATGATTTAAGACAATTGATGTATGGATGACTCATAGTGAAGACTGGATTTGTGCAATTTACAACGTTTGGAATGTGACTAACAGGTAAAATAAATAATTCATTCATTTGAATACTAATTGAGCAGATATAAAATATCTGAAAAGTTATTTTAGGAAATGATAACTTTGTAATCTGAATATTTTCCTTGGTGCCCCGACTTCCAAGTTAATTACAGTTACATGATTAATCAGTTTAATCGTGTAATACTAATTACAGAGAATCTTTGATAAAAATGAAAAGTCTTGGATAGTTGGTACTAACCCTAACCCTAACCCATCTACATGGCTGGTTGGTACTAACCCTAACCCATCTACATGGCAAGTTGGTACTAACCCTAACCCATCTACATGCTGGTTGGTACTAACCCTAACCCATCTACATGGCTGGTTGGAACTAACCCTAACCAATCTACATGGCTGGTTGGTACTAACCCTAACCCTAACCCATCTACATGGCTGGTTGGTACTAACCCTAACCCTAACCCATCTACATGGCTGGTTGATACTAACCCTAACCCATCTACATGGCTGGTTGGTACTAACAATAACCCATCTACATGGCTGGTTGGTACTAACCCTATCCCTAAACCATCTACATGGCCGGTTGGTACTAACCCTAACCCTAACCCATCTACATGGCTGGTTGGTACTAACCCTAACCCATCTACATGGCTGGTTGGTACTAACCCTAACCCATCTACATGGCTGGTTGGTACTAACCCTAACCCATCTACATGGCTGGTTGGTACTAACAATAACCCATCTACATGGCTGGTTGGTACTAACCCTATCCCTAACCCATCTACATGGCCGGTTGGTACTAACCCTAACCCTAATCCATCTACATGGCTGGTTGGTACTAACCAAATCAAATCAAATGTATTTATATAGCCCTTCGTACATCAGCTGATATCTCAAAGTGCTGTACAGAAACCCAGCCTAAAACCCCAAACAGCAAGCGCATGGCTAGGAAAAACTAGAAAGGCCAAAACCTAGGAAAAACCTAGAGAGGAACCAGGCTATGTGGGGTGGCCAGTCCTCTTCTGGCTGTGCCGGGTGGAGATTATAACAGAACATGGCCAAGATGTTCAAATGTTCATAAATGACCAGCATGGTCCAATAATAATAAGGCAGAACAGTTGAAACTGGAGCAGCAGCACGGCCAGGTGGATTGGGGACAGCAAGGAGTCATCATGTCAGGTAGTCCTGAGGCATGGTCCTAGGGCTCAGGTTCTCCGAGAGAGAGAAAGAAAGAGAGAAAAAGAGAATTAGAGAGAGCACACTTAAATTCACAAAGGACACCGAATAGGACAGGAGAAGTACTCCAGATATAACAAACTGACCCTAGCCCCCCGACACATAACTACTGCAGCATAAATACTGGAGGCTGAGACAGGAGGGGTCAGGAGACACTGTGGCCCCATCCGAGGACACCCCCGGACAGGGCCAAACAGGAAGGATATAACCCCACCCACTTTGCCAAAGCACAGCCCCCACACCACTAGAGGGATATCTTCAACCACCAACTTACCATCCTGAGACAAGGCCGAGTATAGCCCACAAAGATCTCCGCCACGGCACAACCCAAGGGGGGGCACCAACCTAGACAGGAAGATCACATCAGTGACTCAACCCACTCAAGTGACGCACCCCTCCTAGGGACGGTATGAAAGAGCCCCAGTAAGCCAGTGACTCAGCCCCTGTAATAGGGTTAGAGGCAGAGAATCCCAGTGAAATTAGGGGAACCGTCCAGGCAGAGACAGCAAGGGCGGTTTGTTGCTCCAGAGCCTTTCCGTTCACCTTCCCACTCCTGGGCCATACTACACTAAATCATATGACCCACTGAAGAGATGAGTCTTCAGTAAGGACTTAAAGGTTGAGACCGAGTTTGCGTCTCTGACATGGGTAGGCAGACCGTTCCATAAAAATGAGCCCTGCCTCCAGCTGTTTGCTTAGAAATTCTAGGGACAATTAGGAGGCCTGCGTCTTGTGACCGTAGCGTACGTGTAGGTATGTACGGCAGGACCAAATCAGAGAGATATTTAGGAGCAAGCCCATGCAATGCTATGTAGGTTAGCAGTAAAACCTTGAAATCAGCCCTTGCCTTGACAGGAAGCCAGTGTAGGGAGGCTAGCACTGGAGAAATTAATATGATCAAATTTTTTGGTTCTAGTCAGGATTCTAGCAGCTGTATTTAGCACTAACTGAAGTTTATTTTGTGCTTTTTCCGGGTAGCCGGAAAGTAGAGCATTGCAGTAGTCTAACGTAGAAGTGACAAAAGCATGGATTCATTTTTCTGCATCATTTTTGGACAGAAAGTTTCAGATTTTTGCAATATTACGTAGATGGAAGAAAGCTGTCCTTGAAATGGTCTTGATATGCTCTTCAAACGAGAGATCAGGGTCCAGAGTAACGCCGAGGTCCTTCACAGTTTTATTTGAGACGACTGTACAACCATTAAGATTAATTGTCAGATTCAACAGAAGATATCTTTGTTTCTTGGGACCCAGAACAAACATCTCTGTTTTGTCCGAGTTTAAAAGTATAACGTTTGCAGCCATCCACTTCCTTATGTCTGAAACACATGCTTCTAGCGAGGGCAATTTTGGGGCTTCACCATGTTTCATTGAAATGTACAGCTGTGTGTCATCCGCATAGCAGTGAAAGTTAACATTATGTTTTCGAATGACATCCCCAAGAGGTAAAATATATAGTGAAAACAATAGTGGTCCTAAAACGGAACCTTGAGGAACACCGAAATTTACAGTTGATTTGTCAGAGGACAAACCATTCACAGAGACAAACTGATATATTTCCGACAGATAAGATCTAAACCAGGCCAGAACTTGTCCGTGTAGACCAATTTGGGTTTCCAATCTCTCCAAAAGAATGTGGTGATCGGTGGCATCAAAAGGAACACTAAGGTCTAGGAGCACGAGGACAGATGCAGAGCCTCGGTCTGATGCCATTAAAAGGTCATTTACCACCTTCACAAGTGCAGTCTCAGTGCTATGATGGAGTCTAAAACCAGACTGAAGCATTTCGTATACATTGTTTGTCTTCAGGAAGGCAGTGAGTTGCTGCGCAACAGCCTTTTCTAAGATTTTTGAGAGGAATGGAAGATTCGATATAGGCCGATAGTTTTTTATATTTTCTGGGTCAAGGTTTGGCTTTTTCAAGAGAAGCTTTATTACTGCCACTTTTAGTGAGTTTGGTACACATCCGGTGGATAGAGAGCCGTTTATTATGTTCAACATAGGAGGGCCAAGCACAGGAAGCAGCTCTTTCAGTAGTTTAGTTGGAATAGGGTCCAGTATGCAGCTTGAAGGTTTAGAGGCCATGATTATTTTCATTATTGTGTCAGAGATATAGTACTAAAACACTTGAGCGTCTCTCTTGATCCTAGGTCCTGGCAGAGTTGTGCAGACTCAGGACAACTGAGCTTTGAAGGAATACGCAGATTTAAAGAGGAGTCCGTAATTTGCTTTCTAATAATCATGATCTTTTCCTCAAATAAGTTCATGAATTTATCACTGCTGAAGTGAAAGCCATCCTCTCTTGGGGAATGCTGCTTTTTTGTTAGCTTTGCGACAGTATCAAAAAGGAATTTCGGAATGTTCTTATTTTCCTCAATTAAGTTAGAAAAATAGGATGATCGAGCTGCAGTAAGGGCTCTTCGGTACTGCACGGTACTGTCTTTCCAAGCCAGTCGGAAGACTTCCAGTTTGGTGTGGCACCATTTCCGTTCCAATTTTCTGGTAGCTTGCTTCAGAGCTCGGGTATTTTCTGTGTACCAGTGAGCTAGTTTCTTATGAGAAATGTTTTTAGTTTTTAGCGGTGCAACTGCATCTAGGGTATTGCGCAAGGTTAAATTGAGTACCTCAGTTAGGTGGTTAACTGATTTTTGTCCACTGGCATCCTTGGGTAGAAAGAGGGAATCTGGAAGGACATCAAGGAATCTTTGTGTTGTCTGTGAATTTATAGCACGACTTTTGACCTAAACCATCTACATGGCTGGTTGGTACTAACCCTAACCCATCTACGTGGCTGGTTGGTACTAACCCTAACCCATCTACATGGCTGGTTGGTACTGAACCTAACCCATCTACATGGCTGGTTGGTACTAACCCTATCCCTAACCCTAACCCTAACCCATATACATGGCAGGTTGGTACTAAGCCTAACACTAACCCATCTACATGGCAGGTTGGTACTAACCCTAACCCTAACCCATCTACATGGCAGGTTGGTACTAATCCTAACCCTAACTCATCTACATCGCAGGTTGGTACTAACCCTAACCCATCTACATGGCTGGTTGGTCCTAACCCTAACCCTAACCCTAACCCATATACATGGCAGGTTGGTACTAACCCTAACACTAACCCATCTACATGGCAGGTTTCTACAAACCCTAACCCTAACCCATCTACATGGCAGGTTGGTACTAACCCTAACCCATCTACATGACAGGTTGGTACTAATCCTAACCCTAACCCATCTACATCACAGGTTGGTGCTAACCCTAACCCATCTACATGGCTGGTTGGTACTAACCCTAACGCATCTACATGGCCGGTTGTGACTAACCCTAACCAATCTACATGGCTGGTTGGTACTAACCCTAACCCATCTACATGACAGGTTGGTACTAATCCTAACCCTAACCCATCTACATCACAGGTTGGTGCTAACCCTAACCCATCTACATGGCTGGTTGGTACTAACCCTAACGCATCTACATGGCCGGTTGTGACTAACCCTAACCAATCTACATGGCTGGTTGGTACCATCCCTAACAAATCTACATGGCAGGTTGGTACTAACCCTAACCCTAACCCATCTATATGGCAGGATGGTACTAACCCTAACCCATCTACATGGCTGGTTGGTACTAACCCTAGCCCATCTACATGGCAGGTTGGTACTAACCCTAACCCATCCTCATGGCTTGTTGGTACTAACCCTAACCCATCTACATGGCTGGTTGGTACTATCCCTAACCCATCTACATGGCAGGTTGGTACTAACCCTAACCCTAACCCATCTACATGGCAGGTTGGTACTAACCCTAACCCTAACCCATCTAGATGGCAGGTTGGTACTAACCCTAACCCATCTACATGGCAGGTTGTGACTAACCCTAACCCATCTACATGGCTGGTTGGTACTAACCCTAACCCATCTACATGGCTAGTTGGTACTAACCCTAACCTTAACCCTAACCCATCTACATGGCAGGTTGGTACTAACCCTAACCCAACCCATCTTCATGGCAGGTTGGTACTAACCCTAACCCTAACCCATCTACATGGCAGGATGGTACTAACCCTAACCCATCTACATGGCTGGTTGGTACTAACCCTAGCCCATCTACATTGCAGGTTGGTACTAACCTTAACCCATCTACATGGCAGGTTGGAACTAACCCTAACCCATCTACATGGCAGGTTGGTACTAACCCTAACCCATCTACATGGCAGGTTGGTACTAACCCTAACCCTAACCCATCTACATGGCAGGTTGGTACTAACCCTAACCCTAACCCATCTAGATGGCAGGTTGGTACTAACCCTAACCCATCTACATGGCTAGTTGGTACTAACCCTAACCCATCTACATGGCAGGTTGGTACTAACCCTAACCCATCTACATGGCAGGTTGGTACTAACCCTAACCCATCTACATGGCTGGTTAGAGCCAACCCTAACCCATCTACATGGCAGGTTGGTACTAACCCTAACCCATCTACATGGCTTTTTGGTACTAACCCTAACCCATCTACATGGCTGGTACTAACCCTAACCCATCTACATGGCTGGTTGGTACTTAACCTAACCCATCTACATGGCTGGTTGGTACTAACCCTAACCCTAACCGATCTACATGGCAGGTTGGTACTAACCCTAACACTAACCCATCTACATGGCAGGTTGGTACTAACCCTAACCCTAACCGATCTACATGGCAGGTTGGTACTAACCCTAACCTATCTACATGGCAGGTTGGTACTAACCCTAACACATCTACATGGCAGGTTGGTACTAATCCTAACCCTAACCCATCTACATCGCAGGTTGGTACTAACCCTAACCCATCTACATGGCTGGTTGGTACTAACCCTTACCCATCTACATGGCAGGTTGTGACTAACCCTAACCCATCTACATGGCTGGTTGGTACTAACCCTAACCCATCTACATGGCTGGTTGGTACTAACCCTAACCCTAACCCATCTACATGGCTTGTTGGTACTAACCTTAACCCATCTACAAGGCAGGTTGGTACTAACCTTAACACTAACCCATCTACATGGCAGGTTAGTACTAACCCTAACCCTAACCCATCTACATGGCAGGTTGGTACTAACCCTAACCCATATACATGGCAGGTTGGTACTAACCCTAACCCTAACCTATCTACATGGCAGGTTGGTACTAATCCTAACCCTAACCCATCTACATCGCAGGTTGGTACTAACCCTAACCCATCTACATGGCAGGTTGGTACTAACCCTAACCCTAACCGATCTACATTGCAGGTTGGTACTAACCCTAACCCTAACCTATCTACATGGCAGGTTGGTACTAACCCTAACACATCTACATGGCAGGTTGGTACTAATCCTAACCCTAACCCATCTACATCGCAGGTTGGTACTAACCCTAACCCATCTACATGGCTGGTTGGTACTAACCCTTACACATCTACATGGCAGGTTGTGACTAACCCTAACCCATCTACATGGCTGGTTGGTACTAACCCTAACCCATCTACATGGCTGGTTGGTACAAACCCTAACCCATCTACATGGCTGGTTGGTACTAACCCTAACCCTAACCCATCTACAAGGCAGGTTGGTACTAACCCTAACCCTAACCCATCTACATGGCAGGTTGGTACTACCCCTAACCCTAACCCATTTAAATGGCAGGATGGTACTAACCATAACCCATCTACATGGCTGGTTGGTACTGAACCTAACCCATCTACATGGCTGGTTGGTACTAACCCTAACCCATCTACATGGCTGGTTGGTCCTAACACTAACCCTAACCCTAACCCATATACATGGCAGGTTGGTACTAACCCTAACCCTAACCTATCTACATGGCAGGTTGGTACTAATCCTAACCCTAACCCATCTACATCGCAGGTTGGTATTAACCCTAACCCATCTATATGGCTGGTTGGTACTAACCCTTACGCATCTACATGGCAGGTTGTGACTAACCCTACCCCATATACATAGCTGGTTGGTACTAACCATAACCCATCTACATGGCTGGTTGGTACAAACCCTAACCCATCTACATGGCTGGTTGGTACTAACCCTAACCCTAACCCATCTACATGGCTGGTTGGTACTAACCCTAACCCATCTACATGGCAGGTTGGTACTAACCCTAACCCTACCCCATCTACATGGCAGGTTGGTACTAACCCTAACCCTAACCCATCTAGATTGCAGGTTGGTACTAACCCTAACCCATTTACATGGCAGGTTGGTACTAACCCTAACCCTAACCCATCTACATGGAAGGTTGGTACTATCCCTAACCCTAACCGATCTACATGGCAGGTTGGTACTAACCCTAACCCTAACCTATCTACATGGCAGGTTGGTACTAACCTTAACACATCTACATGGCAGGTTGGTACTAATCCTAACCCTAACCCATCTACATCGCAGGTTGGTACTAACCCTAACCCATCTACATGGCTGGTTGGTACTAACCCTTACCCATCTACATGGCAGGTTGTGACTAACCCTAACCCATCTACATGGCTGGTTGATACTAACCCTAACCCATCTACATGGCTGGTTGGTACAAACCCTAACCCATCTACATGGCTGGTTGGTACTAACCCTAACCCTAACCCATCTACATGGCTTGTTGGTACTAACCTTAACCCATCTACAAGGCAGGTTGGTACTAACCCTAACCCTAACCCATTTAAATGGCAGGATGATACTAACCATAACCCATCTACATGGCTGGTTGGTACTGAACCTAACCCATCTACATGGCTGGTTGGTACTAACCCTAACCCATCTACATGGCTGGTTAGTACTAACCCTAACCCATATACATGGCAGGTTGGTACTAACCCTAACCCTAACCCATCTACATGGCAGGTTGGTACTAACCCTAACCCATATACATGGCAGGTTGGTACTAACCCTAACCCTAACCTATCTACATGGCAGGTTGGTACTAATCCTAACCCTAACCCATCTACATGGCAGGTTGGTACTAACCCTAACCCTAACCGATCTACATGGCAGGTTGGTACTAACCCTAACCCTAACCTATCTACATGGCAGGTTGGTACTAACCCTAACACATCTACATGGCAGGTTGGTACTAATCCTAACCCTAACCCATCTACATCGCAGGTTGGTACTAACCCTAACCCATCTACATGGCTGGTTGGTACTAACCCTTACACATCTACATGGCAGGTTGTGACTAACCCTAACCCATCTACATGGCTGGTTGGTACTAACCCTAACCCATCTACATGGCTGGTTGGTACAAACCCTAACCCATCTACATGGCTGGTTGGTACTAACCCTAACCCTAACCCATCTACATGGCTGGTTGGTACTAACCTTAACCCATCTACAAGGCAGGTTGGTACTAACCCTAACCCTAACCCATCTACATGGCAGGTTGGTACTACCCCTAACCCTAACCCATTTAAATGGCAGGATGTTACTAACCATAACCCATCTACATGGCTGGTTGGTACTGAACCTAACCCATCTACATGGCTGGTTGATACTAACCCTAACCCATCTACATGGCTGGTTAGTACTAACCCTAACCCTAACCCATATACATGGCAGGTTGGTACTAACCCTAACACTAACCCATCTACATGGCAGGTTGGTACTAACCCTAACCCTAACCCATCTACATGGCAGGTTGGTACTAACCCTAACCCATATACATGGCAGGTTGGTACTAACCCTAACCCTAACCTATCTACATGGCAGGTTGGTACTAATCCTAACCCTAACCCATCTACATCGCAGGTTGGTACTAACCCTTACGCATCTACATGGCAGGTTGTGACTAACCCTACCCCATCTACATGGCTGGTTGGTACTAACCATAACCCATCTACATGGCTGGTTGGTACAAACCCTAACCCATCTACATGGCTGGTTAGTACTAACCCTAACCCTAACCCATCTACATGGCAGGTTGGTACTTACCCTAACCCATCTACATGGCTGGTTGGTACTAACCCTAACGCATCTACATGGCAGGTTGTGACTAACCCTAACCCATCTACATGGCTGGTTGGTACTAACCCTAACCCTAACCCATCTACATGGCTGGTTGGTACTAATCCTAACCCATCTACATGGCAGGTTGGTACTAACCCTAACCCTA
Source organism: Oncorhynchus clarkii lewisi (assembly GCF_045791955.1). NCBI lineage: Eukaryota > Metazoa > Chordata > Actinopteri > Salmoniformes > Salmonidae > Oncorhynchus > Oncorhynchus clarkii. The sequence goes on from NC_092147.1 coordinate 117,239, forward strand.
CCCCATCTAGATGGAAGGTTGGTACTAACCCTAACCCATCTACATGGCTGTTACTAACCCTAACCCTAACCCATCTACATGGCAGGTTGGTACTAACCCTAACCCATCTACATGGCAGGTTGGTACTAACCCTAACCCATCTACATGGCTGGTTGGTACTAACCCTATCCCTAACCAATCTACATGGCTGGTTGGTACTAACAATAACCCATCTACATGGCTGGTTCGTACTAACCCTAACCCTAACCCTAACCCATCTACATGGCAGGTTGGTACTAACCCTAACACTAATTCATCTATATTGCAGGTTGGTACTAACCCTAAACCTAACCCATCTACATGGCAGGTTGTGACTAACCCTAACCCGTCTACATGGCTGGTTGGTACTAACCCTAACCCTAACCCATCTACATGGCTGGTTGGTACTAACCCTAACCCATCTACATGGCAGGTTGGTACTAACCCTAACCCTAACCCATAAGTACAGATAGTAGTATAAATCCCCTGGCACAGTCCCCGCAGCCGGACAACTTTCTCACGGTTTCTGGAAGGAAATGCTGTAGGAACGTTCAACCGGTGTCGCTCATTCAGCCGACAGAAACTTTCAACCGGTTTTCCCCATTAAGCAGCGGGTCGGAGTCAGAGGCCGAGTCTTCTCTGGTCTCTACTCCTCCCGTTACGGGGTCTGAGACGCCGAAGCTTCCCACCATTAGCTCTGACAAATTGAAAACTCTAGTCATTGGCGACTCCATTACCCGCAGTATTAGACTTAAAACAAATCATCCAGCGATCATACACTGTTTACCGGGGGGCAGGGCTACCGACGTTAAGGCTAATCTGAAGATGGTGCTGGCTAAAGCTAAAACTGGCGAGTGTAGAGAGTATAGAGATATTGTTATCCACGCCGGCACCAACGATGTTAGGATGAAACAGTCAGAAATCACCAAGCGCAACATAGCTTCTGCAGGTAAATCAGCTAGAAAGATGTGTCGGCATCGAGTAATTGTCTCTGGCCCCCTCCCAGTTAGGGGGAGTGATGAGCTCTACAGCAGAGTCTCACAACTCAATCGCTGGTTGAAAACTGTTTTCTGCCCCTCCCAAAAGATAGAATTTGTAGATAATTGGCCCTCTTTCTGGGACTCACCCACAAACAGGACCAAGCCTGACCTGCTGAGGAGTGACGGACTCCATCCTAGCTGGAGGGGTGCTCTCATTTTATCTACCAACATAGACAGGGCTCTAACTCCTCTAGCTCCACAATGAAATAGGGTGCAGGCCAGGCAGCAGGCTGTTAGCCAGCCTGCCAGCATAGTGGAGTCTGCCACTAGCACAGTCAGTGTAGTCAGCTCAGCTATCACCATTGAGACCGTGTCTGTGCCTCGACCTAGGTTGGGCAAAACTAAACATGGCGGTGTTCGCCTTAGCAATCTCACTAGGATAAAGACCACCTCCATTCCTGTCATTATTGAAAGAGATCATGATACCTCACATCTCAAAATAGGGCTACTTAATGTTAGATCCCTTACTTCAAAGGCAATTATAGTCAATGAACTAATCACTGATCATAATCTTGATGTGATTGGCCTGACTGAAACATGGCTTAAGCCTGATGAATTTACTATGTTAAATGAGGCCTCACCTCCTGGCTACACTAGTGACCATATCCCCCGTGCATCCCGCAAAGGCGGAGGTGTTGCTAACATTTACAATAGCAAATTTCAATTTACAAAAAAAAAAATGACGTTTTCGTCTTTTGAGCTTCTAGTCATGAAATCTATGCAGCCTACTCAATCACTTTTTATAGCTACTGTTTACAGGCCTCCTGGGCCATATACAGCGTTCCTCACTGAGTTCCCTGAATTCCTATCGGAACTTGTAGTCATAGCGGATAATATTCTAATCTTTGGTGACTTTAATATTCACATGGAAAAGTCCACAGACCCACTCCAAAAGGCTTTCGGAGCCATCATCGACTCAGTGGGTTTTGTCCAACATGTCTCTGGACCCACTCACTGTCACAGTCATACGCTGGACCTAGTTTTGTCCCATGGAATAAATGTTGTGGATCTTAATGTTTTTCCTCATAATCCTGGACTATCGGACCACCATTTTATTACGTTTGCAATTGCAACAAATAATCTGCTCAGACCCCAACCAAGGATCATCAAAAGTCGTGCTATAAATTCACAGACAACACAAAGATTCCTTGATGTCCTTCCAGATTCCCTCTGTCTACCCAAGGATGCCAGAGGACAAAAATCAGTTAACCACCTAACTGAGGAACTCAACTTAACCTTGCGCAATACCCTAGATGCAGTTGCACCCCTAAAAACTAAAAACATTTCTCATAAGAAACTAGCTCCCTGGTACACAGAAAATACCCGAGCTCTGAAGCAAGCTTCCAGAAAATTGGAACGGAAATGGCGCCACACCAAACTGGAAGTCTTCCGACTAGCTTGGAAAGACAGTACTGTGCAGTACCGAAGAGCCCTTACTGCTGCTCGATCATCCTATTTTTCTAACTTAATTGAGGAAAATAAGAACAATCCGAAATTCCTTTTTGATACTGTCGCAAAGCTAACTAAAAAGCAGCATTCCCCAAGAGAGGATGACTTTCACTTTAAAAGTGATAAATTCATGAACTTCTTTGAGGAAAAGATTATGATTATTAGAAAGCAAATTACGGACTCCTCTTTAAATCTGCGTATTCCTTCAAAGCTCATTTGTCCTGAGTCTGCACAACTGTGCCAGGACCTAGGATCAAGAGAGACGCTCAAGTGTTTTAGTACTATATCTCTTGACACAATGATGAAAATAATCATGGCCTCTAAACCTTCAAGCTGCATACTGGACCCTATTCCAACTAAACTACTGAAAGAGCTGCTTCCTGTGCTTGGCCCTCCTATGTTGAACATAATAAACGGCTCTCTATCCACCGGATGTGTACCAAACTCACTAAAAGTGGCAGTAATAAAGCTTCTCTTGAAAAAGCCAAACCTTGACCCAGAAAATATAAAAAACTATCGGCCTATATCGAATCTTCCATTCCTCTCAAAAATTTTAGAAAAGGCTGTTGCGCAACAACTCACTGCCTTCCTGAAGACAAACAATGTATACGAAATGCTTCAGTCTGGTTTTAGACCCCATCATAGCACTGAGACGGCACTTGTGAAGGTGGTAAATTACATTTTAATGGCATCGGACCGAGGCTCTGCATCTGTCCTCGTGCTCCTAGACCTTAGTGCTGCTTTTGATACCATCGATCACCACATTCTTTTGGAGAGATTGGAAACCCAAATTGGTCTACACGGACAAGTTCTGGCCTGGTTTAGATCTTATCTGTCGGAAAGATATCAGTTTGTCTCTGTGAATGGTTTGTCCTCTGACAAATCAACTGTAAATGTCGGTGTTCCTCAAGGTTCCGTTTTAGGACCACTATTGTTTTCACTATATATTTTACCTCTTGGGGATGTTATTCGAAAACATAATGTTAACTTTCACTGCTATGCGGATGACACACAGCTGTACATTTCAATTAAACATGGTGAAGCCCCAAAATTGCCCTTGCTAGAGGAATGTGTTTCAGACATAAGGAAGTGGATGGCTGCAAACTTTCTACTTTTAAACTCGGACAAAACAGAGATGCTTGTTCTAGGTCCCAAGAAACAAAGAGATCTTCTGTTGAATCTGACAATTAATCTTAATGGTTGTACAGTCGTCTCAAATAAAACTGTGAAGGACCTCGGCGTTACTCTGGACCCTGATCTCTCTTTTGAAGAACATATCAAGACCATTTCAAGGACAGCTTTTTTCCATCTACGTAACATTGCAAAAATCTGAAACTTTCTGTCCAAAAATGATGCAGAAAAATTACTCCATGCTTTTGTCACTTCCAGGTTAGACTACTGCAATGCTCTACTTTCCGGCTACCCGGATAAAGCACTAAATAAATTTCAGTTAGTGCTAAATACGGCTGCTAGAATCCTGACTAGAACCAAAACATTTGATCATATTACTCCAGTGCTAGCCTCTCTACACTGGCTTCCTGTCAAAGCAAGGGCTGATTTCAAGGTTTTACTGCTAACCTACAAAGCATTACATGGGCTTGCTCCTACCTATCTCTCTGATTTGGTCCTGCCGTACATACCTACACGTACGCTACGGTCACAAGACGCAGGCCTCCTAATTGTCCCTAGAATTTTTAAGCAAACAGCTGGAGGCAGGGCTTTCTCCTATAGAGCTCCATTTTTATGGAACGGTCTGCCTACCCATGTCAGAGACGCAAACTCGGTCTCAACCTTTAAGTCCTTACTGAAGACTCATCTCTTCAGTGGGTCATATGATTGAGTGTAGTCTGGCCCAGGAGTGGGAGGGTGAACGGAAAGGCTCTGGAGCAACGAACCGCCCTTGCTGTCTCTGCCTGGCCGGTTCCTCTCTTTCCACTGGGATTCTCTGCCTCTAACCCTATTACAGGGGCTGAGTCACTGGCTTTACTGGGGCTCTCTCATGCCGTCCCTGGTGCGTCACCTGAGTGGGTTGAGTCACTGATGTGGTCATCCTGTCTGGGTTGGCGCCCCCCACCCCCCCCCCCCCTTGGGTTGTGCCGTGGCGGAGGTCTTTGTGGGCTATACTCAGCCTTGTCTCAGGATGGTAAGTTGGTGGTTGAAGATATCCCTCTAGTGGTGTGGGGGCTGTGCTTTGGCAAAGTGGGTGGGGTTATATCCTTCCTGTTTGGCCCTGTCCGGGGGTGTCCTCGGAGTGGGCCACAGTGTCTCCTGACCCCTCCTGTCTCAGCCTCCAGTATTTATGCTGCAGTAGTTTATGTGTCGGGGGGCTAGGGTCAGTTAATTTTATATCTGGAGTACTTCTCCTGTCCTATTCGGTGTCCTGTGTGAATCTAAGTGTGCGTTCTCTAATTCTCTCCTTCTCTCTTTCTCTCTCTCGGAGGACCTGAGCCCTAGGACCATGCCCCAGGACTACCTGACATGATGACTCCTTGCTGTCCCCAGTCCACCTGGCTGTGCTGCTGCTCCAGTTTCAACTGTTCTGCCTTATTATTTTCGACCATGCTGGTCATTTATGAACATTTGAACATCTTGGCCATGTTCTGTTATAATCTCCACCCGGCACAGCCAGAAGAGGACTGGCCATCCCACATATGCTCTCTCTAATTCTCTCTTTCTTTCTCTCTCTCGGAGGACCTGAGCCCTAGGACCATGCCCCAGGAATACCTGACATGATGACTCCTTGCTGTCCCCAGTCCACCTGACTGTGCTGCTGCTCCAGTTTCAACTATTCTGCCTTATTATTATTCGACCATGCTGGTCATCTATGAACATTTGAACATCTTGACCATGTTTTGTTATAATCTCCACCCGGCACAGCCAGAAGAGGACTGGCCACCCCACATAGCCTGGTTCCTCTCTAGGTTTCTTCCTAGGTTTTGGCCTTTCTAGGGAGTTTTTCCTAGCCACCGTGCTTCTACACCTGCATTGCTTGCTGTTTGGGGTTTTAGGCTGGGTTTCTGTACAGCACTTTGAGATATCAGCTGATGTACGAAGGGCTATATAAATACATTTGATTTGATTTGATTTGATCTACATGGCTGGTTGGTACTAACCCTAACCCATCTACATGGCTGGTTGGTACTAACCCTATCCCGAACCAATCTACATGGCTGGTTGGTACTAACAATAACCCATCTACATGGCAGGTTGGTACTAACCCTAACCCTAACCCATCTACATGACAGGTTGGTACTAACCCTAACCCTAACCCTAACCCATCTACATGGCAGGTTGGTACTAACCCTAACACTAATTCATCTATATTGCAGGTTGGTTTCAAACCCTAAACCTAACCCATCTACTTGGCAGGTTGTGACTAACCCTAGCCCATCTACATGGCTGGTTGGTACTAACCCTAACCCATCTACATGGCTGGTTAGAACCAACCCTAACCCATCTACATGGCAGGTTGGTACTAACCCTAACCCATCTACATGGCTGGTTGGTACTAACCCTAACCCATCTACATGGCTGGTTCGTACTAACGCAAACCCATCTACATGGCAGGTTGGTACTAACCCTAACACTAATTCATCTATATTGCAGGTTGGTACTAACCCTAAACCTAACCCATCTACATGGCTGGTTGGTACTAACCCTAACCCTAACCTATCTACATGGCATGTTGTTACTAACCCTAACCCATCTACCTGGCAGGTTGTGACTAACCCTAACCCATCTACATGGCTGGTTGGTACTAACCCTAACCCTAACCCATCTACATGGCAGGTTGGTACTAACCCTAACCCATCTACATGGCAGGTTGGTACTATCCCTAACCCTAACCCATCTACATGGCAGGTTGTGACTAACCCTAACCCATCTACATGGCTGGTTGGTACTAACCCTAACCCATCTACATGGCAGGTTGGTACTAACCCTAACCCATCTACATGGCTGGTTGGTACTAACCCTAACCCTAACCTATCTACATGGCAGGTTGTTACTAACCCTAACCCATCTACCTGGCAGGTTGTGACTAACCCTAGCCCGTCTACATGGCAGGTTGGTACTAACCCTAACCCATCTACATGGCAGGTTGGTACTAACCCTAACCCATCTACATGGCTGGTTGGTACTAACCCTAACCCATCTACATGGCTGGTTGGTACTAACCCTAACCCATCTACATGGCTGGTTGGTACTAACCCTATCCCTAACCCATCTACATGGCAGGTTGGTACTAACCCTAACCCATCTACATGGCAGGTTGGTACTAACCCTATCCCTAACCCATCTACATGGCAGGTTGGTACTAACCCTAACCCATCTACATGGCAGGTTGGTACTAACCCTAACCCTAACCCATCTACATGGCAGGTTGGTACTAACCCTAACCCATCTACATGGCTGGTTGGTACTAACCCTAAACCTAACCTATCTACATGGCAGGTTGTTACTAACCCTAACCCATCTACATGGCTGGTTGGTACAAACCCTAACCCTAACCCATCTACATGGCTGGTTGGTACTAACCCTAACCCATCTACATGGCAGGTTGGTACTAACCCTAACCCTAACCCATCTACATGGCAGGTTGGTACTAACCCTAACCCTAACCCATCTACATGGCAGGTTGGGACTAACCCTAACCCTAACCCATCTACATGCAGGATGGTACTAACCCTAGCCCGTCTACATGGCAGGTTGGTACTAACGCTAACCCTAACCCATCTACATGGAAGGTTGGTACTAACCCTAACCCATCTACATGGCTGTTACTAACCCTAACCCTAACCCATCTACATGGCAGGTTGGTACTAACCCTAACCCATCTACATGGCAGGTTAGGACTAACCCTAACCCTACCACATCTACATTGCAGGTTGGTACTAACCCTAACCCTAACCCATCTACATGGCAGGTTGGTACTAACCCTAACCCATCTACATGGCAGGTTGGTACTAACCTTAACCCATCTACATGGCTGGTTGGTACTAACCCTAACCCTAACCCATCTACATGGCTGGTTAGAACCAACCCTAACCCATCTACATGGCAGGTTGGTACTAACCCTAAGCCATCTACATGGCTGGTTGGTACTAACCCTAACCCATCTACATGGCAGGTTGGTACTAACCCTAACCCTAACCCATCTACATGGCTAGTTGGTACTAACCCTAACCCATCTACATGGCAGGTTGGTACTAACCCTAACCCATCTACATTGCTGGTTGGTACTAACCCTAACCCATCTACATGGCTGGTTGGTACTAACCCTAACCCATCTACATGGCTGGTTGGTACTAACCCTATCCCTAACCAATCTACATGGCTGGTTGGTACTAACAATAACCCATCTACATGGCTGGTTCGTACTAACCCTAACCCTAACCCATCTACATGGCAGGTTGGTACTAACCCTAACCCTAACCCATCTACATGGCAGGTTGGGACTAACCCTAACCCTAACCCATCTACATGCAGGATGGTACTAACCCTAGCCCGTCTACATGGCAGGTTGGTACTAACCCTAACCCATCTACATGGCTGGTTGGTACTAACCCTAACCCATCTACATGGCTGGTTGGTACTAACCCTAACCCATCTACATGGCTGGTTGGTACTAACCCTATCCCTAACCGATCTACATGGCTGGTTGGTACTAACCCTAACCCATCTACATGGCTGGTGGGTACTAACCCTATCCCTAACCCATCTATATGGCAGGTTGGTACTAACCCTAACCCATCTACATGGCAGGTTGGTACTAACCCTAACCCTAACCCATCTACATGGCAGGTTGGTACTAACCCTAACCCATCTACATGGCTGGTTGGTACTAACCCTAAACCTAACCTATCTACATGGCAGGTTGTTACTAACCCTAACCCATCTACATGGCTGGTTGGTACTAACCCTAACCCTAACCCATCTACATGGCTGGTTGGTACTCACCCTAACCCATCTACATGGCAGGTTGGTACTAACCCTAACCCTAACCCATCTACATGGCAGGTTGGTACTAACCCTAACCCTAACCCATCTACATGGCAGGTTGGTACTAACCCTAACCCTAACCCATCTACATGGAAGGTTGGTACTAACCCTAACCCATCTACATGGCTGTTACTAACCCTAACCCTAACCCTTCTACATGGCTGGTTGGTACTAACCCTAAGCCATCTACATGGCTGGTTGGTACTAACCCTAACCCATCTACATGGTAGGTTGTTACTAACCCTAACCCATCTACATGGCTGGTTGGTACTAACCCTAACCCATCTACATGGCAGGTTGGTACTAACCCTAACCCATCTACATGGCTGGTTGGTACTAACCCTAAGCCATCTACATGACTGGTTGGTACTAACCCTAACCCATCTACATGGCTGGTTGGTACTAACCCTAACCCATCTACATGGCTGGTTGGTACTAACCCTAACCCATCTACATGGCTGGTTGGTACTAACCCTATCCCTAACCAATCTACATGGCTGGTTGGTACTAACCCTAACCCATCTACATGGCAGGTTGGTACTAACCCTAACACTAATTCATCTATATTGCAGGTTGGTACTAACCCTAAACCTAACCCATCTACTTGGCAGGATGTGACTAACCCTAACCGATCTACATGGCTGGTTGGTACTAACCCTAACCCTAACCCATCTACATGGCAGGTTGGTACTAACCCTAACCCTAACCCATCTACATGGCAGGTTGGGACTAGCCCTAACCCTAACTCATCTACATGCAGGATGGTACTAACCCTAACCCATCTACATGCAGGATGGTACTAACCCTAACCCATCTACATGGCTGGTGGATACTAACCCTAACCCTAACCCATCTACATGGCAGGTTGGTACTAACCCTAACACTAATTCATCTATATTGCAGGTTGGTACTAACCCTAACCCTAACCCATCTACATGGCAGGTTGGTACTGACCCTAACCCATCTACATGGCTGGTTGGTACTAACCCTAACCCTAACCTATCTACATGGCTGGTTGGTACTAACCCTAACCCATCTAAAAGGCAGGTTGGTACTAACCCTAACCCTAACCCATCTACATGGCAGGTTGGTACTAACCCTAACCCATCTACATGGCAGGCTGGTACTAACCCTACCCCATGTACATGGCTGGTTGGTACTAACCCTAACCCATCTATATGGCAGGTTGGTACTAACACTAACCCATCTACATGGCTGGTTAGTACTAACCCTAACCCTAACCCTAACCCATCTACATGGCAGGTTGGTACTAACCCTAACATTAATTAATCTATATTGCAGGTTGGTACTAACCCTAACCCATCTACATGGCAGGTTGGTACTAACCCTAACCCTAACCCATCTACATGGCAGGTTGGTACTAACACTAACCCATCTACATGGCTCGTTGGTACTAACCCTAACCTATCTACATGGCAGGTTGTTACTAACCCTAACCCATTTACATGGCTGGTTGGTACTAACCCTAACGTATCTACATGGCTGGTTGGTACTAACCCTAACCCATCTACATGGCAGGTTGGTACTAACCCTAACCCTAACCCATCTACATGGCAGGCTGGTACTAACCCTACCCCATCTACATTACTGGTTGGTACTAACCCTAACCCTAACCCTAACCCATCTACATGGCAGGTTGGTACTAACCCTAACACTAATTCATCTATATTGCAGGTTGGTACTAACCCTAACCCTAACCCATCTACATGGAAGGTTGGTACTAACCCTAACCCATCTACATGGCTGTTACTAACCCTAACCCTAACCCATCTACATGGCTGGTTGGTACTAACCCTAAGCCATCTACATGGCTGGTTGGTACTAACCCTAACCCATCTACATGGCAGGTTGGTACTAACCCTAACCCATCTACATGGCTGGTTGGTACTAACCCTAACCCATCTACATGGCAGGTTGGTACTAACCCTAACCCATCTACATGGCTGGTTGGTACTAACCCTAAGCCATCTACATGACTGGTTGGTACTAACCCTAACCCATCTACATGGCTGGTTGGTACTAACCCTAACCCATCTACATGGCTGGTTGGTACTAACCCTAACCCATCTACATGGCTGGTTGGTACTAACCCTATCCCTAACCAATCTACATGGCTGGTTGGTACTAACCCTAACCCATATACATGGCAGGTTGGTACTAACCCTAACACTAATTCATCTATATTGCAGGTTGGTACTAACCCTAAACCTAACCCATCTACTTGGCAGGTTGTGACTAACCCTAACCGATCTACATGGCTGGTTGGTACTAACCCTAACCCTAACCCTAACCCTAACCCCTAACCCTAACCCTAACCCTAACCCTAACCCATCTACATGGCAGGTTGGTACTAACCCTAACATTAATTAATCTATATTGCAGGTTGGTACTAACCCTAACCCATCTACATGGCAGGTTGGTACTAACCCTAACCCTAACCCATCTACATGGCAGGTTGGTACTAACACTAACCCATCTACATGGCTGGTTGGTACTAACCCTAACCTATCTACATGGCAGGTTGTTACTAACCCTAACCCATGTACATGGCTGGTTGGTACTAACCCTAACGTATCTACATGGCTGGTTGGTACTAACCATAACGTATCTACATGGCAGGTTCTTATTAACCCTAACCCATCTACATGGCAGGTTGGTACTAACCCTAACCCATCTACATGGCAGGCTGGTACTAACCCTAACCTATCTACATGGCAGGTTGTTACTAACCCTAACCCATGTACATGGCTGGTTGGTACTAACCCTAACGTATCTACATGGCTGGTTGGTACTAACCCTAACCCATCTACATGGCAGGTTGGTACTAACCCTAACCCTAACCCATCTACATGGCAGGCTGGTACTAACCCTACCCCATCTACATTACTGGTTGGTACTAACCCTAACCCTAACCCTAACCCATCTACATGGCAGGTTGGTACTAACCCTAACACTAATTCATCTATATTGCAGGTTGGTACTAACCCTAACGTATCTACATGGAAGGTTGGTACTAACCCTAACCCATCTACATGGCTGTTACTAACCCTAACCCTAACCCATCTACATGGCTGGTTGGTACTAACCCTAAGCCATCTACATGGCTGGTTGGTACTAACCCTAACCCATCTACATGGCAGGTTGGTACTAAGCCTAACCCATCTACATGGCTGGTTGGTACTAACCCTAACCCATCTACATGGCAGGTTGGTACTAACCCTAACCCATCTACATGGCTGGTTGGTACTAACCCTAAGCCATCTACATGACTGGTTGGTACTAACCCTAACCCATCTACATGGCTGGTTGGTACTAACCCTAACCCATCTACATGGCTGGTTGGTACTAACCCTAACCCATCTACATGGCTGGTTGGTACTAACCCTATCCCTAACCAATCTACATGGCTGGTTGGTACTAACCCTAACCCATATACATGGCAGGTTGGTACTAACCCTAACACTAATTCATCTATATTGCAGGTTGGTACTAACCCTAAACCTAACCCATCTACTTGGCAGGTTGTGACTAACCCTAACCGATCTACATGGCTGGTTGGTACTAACCCTAACCCTAACCCTAACCCTAACCCCTAACCCTAACCCTAACCCTAACCCTAACCCATCTACATGGCAGGTTGGTACTAACCCTAACATTAATTAATCTATATTGCAGGTTGGTACTAACCCTAACCCATCTACATGGCAGGTTGGTACTAACCCTAACCCTAACCCATCTACATGGCAGGTTGGTACTAACACTAACCCATCTACATGGCTGGTTGGTACTAACCCTAACCTATCTACATGGCAGGTTGTTACTAACCCTAACCCATGTACATGGCTGGTTGGTACTAACCCTAACGTATCTACATGGCTGGTTGGTACTAACCATAACGTATCTACATGGCAGGTTCTGATTAACCCTAACCCATCTACATGGCAGGTTGGTACTAACCCTAACCCATCTACATGGCAGGCTGGTACTAACCCTAACCCATCTACATGGCTGGTTAGTACTAACCCTAACCCTAACCCTAACCCATCTACATGGCAGGTTGGTACTAACCCTAACATTAATTAATCTATATTGCAGGTTGGTACTAACCCTAACCCATCTACATGGCAGGTTGGTACTAACCCTAACCCTAACCCATCTACATGGCAGGTTGGTACTAACACTAACCCATCTACATGGCTGGTTGGTACTAACCCTAACCCATGTACATGGCTGGTTGGTACTAACCCTAACGTATCTACATGGCTGGTTGGTACTAACCATAACGTATCTACATGGCAGGTTCTGATTAACCCTAACCCATCTACATGGCAGGTTGGTACTAACCCTAACCCATCTACATGGCAGGCTGGTACTAACCCTAACCTATCTACATGGCAGGTTGTTACTAACCCTAACCCATGTACATGGCTGGTTGGTACTAACCCTAACGTATCTACATGGCTGGTTGGTACTAACCCTAACCCATCTACATGGCAGGTTGGTACTAACCCTAACCCTAACCCATCTACATGGCAGGCTGGTACTAACCCTACCCCATCTACATTACTGGTTGGTACTAACCCTAACCCTAACCCTAACCCATCTACATGGCAGGTTGGTACTAACCCTAACACTAATTCATCTATATTGCAGGTTGGTACTAACCCTAACCCTAACCCATCTACATGGAAGGTTGGTACTAACCCTAACCCATCTACATGGCTGTTACTAACCCTAACCCTAACCCATCTACATGGCTGGTTGGTACTAACCCTAAGCCATCTACATGGCTGGTTGGTACTAACCCTAACCCATCTACATGGCAGGTTGGTACTAACCCTAACCCATCTACATGGCTGGTTGGTACTAACCCTAACCCATCTACATGGCAGGTTGGTACTAACCCTAACCCATCTACATGGCTGGTTGGTACTAACCCTAAGCCATCTACATGACTGGTTGGTACTAACCCTAACCCATCTACATGGCTGGTTGGTACTAACCCTAACCCATCTACATGGCTGGTTGGTACTAACCCTAACCCATCTACATGGCTGGTTGGTACTAACCCTATCCCTAACCAATCTACATGGCTGGTTGGTACTAACCCTAACCCATATACATGGCAGGTTGGTACTAACCCTAACACTAATTCATCTATATTGCAGGTTGGTACTAACCCTAAACCTAACCCATCTACTTGGCAGGTTGTGACTAACCCTAACCGATCTACATGGCTGGTTGGTACTAACCCTAACCCTAACCCTAACCCCTAACCCTAACCCTAACCCTAACCCATCTACATGGCAGGTTGGTACTAACCCTAACATTAATTAATCTATATTGCAGGTTGGTACTAACCCTAACCCATCTACATGGCAGGTTGGTACTAACCCTAACCCTAACCCATCTACATAGCAGGTTGGTACTAACACTAACCCATCTACATGGCTGGTTGGTACTAACCCTAACCTATCTACATGGCAGGTTGTTACTAACCCTAACCCATGTACATGGCTGGTTGGTACTAACCCTAACGTATCTACATGGCTGGTTGGTACTAACCATAACGTATCTACATGGCAGGTTCTGATTAACCCTAACCCATCTACATGGCAGGTTGGTACTAACCCTAACCCATCTACATGGCAGGCTGGTACTAACCCTAACCCATCTACATGGCTGGTTAGTACTAACCCTAACCCTAACCCTAACCCATCTACATGGCAGGTTGGTACTAACCCTAACATTAATTCATCTATATTGCAGGTTGGTACTAACCCTAACCCATCTACATGGCAGGTTGGTACTAACACTAACCCATCTACATGGCTGGTTGGTACTAACCCTAACGTATCTACATGGCTGGTTGGTACTAACCCTAACCCATCTACATGGCAGGCTGGTAGTAACCCTACCCCATCTACATTACTGGTTGGTACTAACCCTAACCCTAACCCTAACCCATCTACATGGCAGGTTGGTACTAACCCTAACACTAATTCATCTATATTGCAGGTTGGTACTAACCCTAACCCTAACCCATCTACATGCAGGATGCTACTAACCCTAGCCCGTCTACATGGCAGGTTGGTACTAACCCTAACCCATCTACATGGCAGGTTGGTACTAACCCTAACCCATCTACATGGCTGGTTGGTACTAACCCTAACCCTAACCTATCTACATGGCAGGTTGTTACAACCCTAACCCATCTACATGGCTGGTTGGTACTAACCCTAACCAGGTTCTGACTAACCCTAACCCATCTACATGGCAGGTTGGTACTAACCCTAACCCATCTACATGGCAGGCTGGTACTAACCCTAAACCATCTACATGGCTGGTTGGTACTAACCCTAACCCTAACCCATCTACATGGCAGGTTAGTACTAACCCTAACCCTAACCCTAACCCATCTACATGGCAGGTTGGTACTAACCCTAACATTAATTAATCTATATTGCAGGTTGGTACTAACCCTAACCCATCTACATGGCAGGTTGGTACTAACCCTAACCCTAACCCATCTACATGGCAGGTTGGTACTAACACTAACCCATCTACATGGCTGGTTGGTACTAACCCTAACCTATCTACATGGCAGGTTGTTACTAACCCTAACCCATGTACATGGCTGGTTGGTACTAACCCTAACGTATCTACATGGCTGGTTGGTACTAACCCTAACCCATCTACATGGCAGGTTGGTACTAACCCTAACCCTAACCCATCTACATGGCAGGCTGGTACTAACCCTACCCCATCTACATTACTGGTTGGTACTAACCCTAACCCTAACCCATCTACATGGCAGGTTGGTACTAACCCTAACACTAATTCATCTATATTGCAGGTTGGTACTAACCCTAACCCTAACCCATCTACATGCAGGATGGTACTAACCCTAGCCCGTCTACATGGCAGGTTGGCACTAACCCTAACCCATCTACATGGCAGGTTGGTACTAACCCTAACCCATCTACATGGCTGGTTGGTACTAACCCTAACCCTAACCTATCTACATGGCAGGTTGTTACTAACCCTAACCCATCTACATGGCTGGTTGGTACTAACCATAACGTATCTAAATGGCAGGTTCTGACTAACCCTAACCCATCAACATGGCTGGTTGGTACTTACCCTAACCCATCTACATGGCTGGTTGGTACTAACCCTAACCCATCTACATGGCTGGTTGGTACTAACCCTAACCCATCTACATGGCAGGTTGGTACTAACCCTAACCCTAACCCATCTAAATGGCAGGTTGGTACTAACCCTAACCCTAACCCTAACCCATCTACATTGCAGGCTGGTACTAACCCTACCCCATCTACATGGCTGGTTGGTACTAACCCTAACCCATCTACATGGCTGGTTGGTACTAACCCTAACCCATCTACATGGCAGGTTGGTACTAACCCTAACCCTAACCCATCTACATTGCAGGTTGGTACTAACACTAACCCATCTACATGGCT
Organism: Oncorhynchus clarkii lewisi; assembly: GCF_045791955.1. Lineage (NCBI taxonomy): Eukaryota > Metazoa > Chordata > Actinopteri > Salmoniformes > Salmonidae > Oncorhynchus > Oncorhynchus clarkii. The sequence goes on from NC_092147.1 coordinate 133,251, forward strand.
GGTTGGTACTAACCCTAACCTATCTACATGGCAGGTTGTTACTAACCCTAACCCATGTACATGGCTGGTTGGTACTAACCCTAACGTATCTACATGGCTGGTTGGTACTAACCCTAACCCATCTACATGGCAGGCTGGTACTAACCCTACCCCATCTACATTACTGGTTGGTACTAACCCTAACCCTAACCCATCTACATGGCAGTTTGGTACTAACCCTAACACTAATTCATCTATATTGCAGGTTGGTACTAACCCTAACCCTAACCCATCTACATGCAGGATGGTACTAACCCTAGCCCGTCTACATGGCAGGTTGGTACTAACCCTAACCCATCTACATGGCAGGTTGGTACTAACCCTAACCCATCTACATGGCTGGTTGGTACTAACCCTAACCCTAACCTATCTACATGGCAGGTTGTTACTAACCCTAACCCATCTACATGGCTGGTTGGTACCACCATAACGTATCTACATGGCAGGTTCTGACTAACCCTAACCCATCTACATGGCAGGTTGGTACTAACCCTAACCCATCTACATGGCAGGTTGGTACTAACCCTAACCCTAACCCATCTACATGGCAGGCTGGTACTAACCCTACCCCATCTACATTACTGGTTGGTACTAACCCTAACCCTAACCCTAACCCATCTACATGGCAGGTTGGTACTAACCCTAACACTAATTCATCTATATTGCAGGTTGGTACTAACCCTAACCCTAACCCATCTACATGCAGGATGGTACTAACCCTAGCCCGTCTACATGGCAGGTTGGTACTAACCCTAACCCATCTACATGGCAGGTTGGTACTAACCCTAACCCATCTACATGGCTGGTTGGTACTAACCCTAACCCTAACCTATCTACATGGCAGGTTGTTACTAACCCTAACCCATCTACATGGCTGGTTGGTACTAACCATAACGTATCTACATGGCAGGTTCTGACTAACCCTAACCCTAACCCATCTACATGGCTGGTTGGTACTAACCCTAACCCATCTACATTGCAGGTTGGTACTAACCCTAACCCTAACCCATCTACATGGCAGGTTGGTACTAACCCTAACCCTAACCCTAACCCATCTACATTGCAGGCTGGTACTAACCCTACCCCATCTACATGGCTGGTTGGTACTAACCCTAACCCATCTACATGGCTGGTTGGTACTAACCCTAACCCATCTACATGGCAGGTTGGTACTAACCCTAACCCTAACCCATCTACATGGCTGGTTGGTACTAACCCTAACCGTAACCCAGGCTGGTACTAATCCTAACCCATCTACATGGCTGGTTGGTACTAACCCTAACCCATCTACATGGCAGGTTGATACTAACCCTAACCCATCTACATGGAAGGTTGGTACTAACCCTAACCCATCTACATGGCTGTTACTAACCCTAACCCTAACGCATCTACATGGCTGGTTGGTACTAACCCTAACCCATCTACATGGCAGGTTGGTACTAACCCTAACCCATCTACATGGCTGGTACTAACCCTACCCCATCTACATGGCTGGTTGGTACTAACCCTAACCCATCTACATGGCTGGTTGGTACTAACCCTAACCCTACATGGCCCTAACCCTAACCCATCTACATGGCAGGTTGGTACTAACCCTAACCCAACCCATCTACATGGCAGGTTGGTACTAACCCTAACCCATCTACATGGCTTGGTACTAACCCTAACCCTAACTGCTACTAACCCTCTACATCTACATGGCTGGTTGGTA